>NC_083408.1:5478860-5572538 GCF_020745735.1 Hemiscyllium ocellatum
GATCGATGTGGCACAGATGTCAAACGTAGTAGAAAAATAGAAAACAAATACAGCGCAGTACAGGCCCTCCACCCTCGATGTTGCACCGACCTAAGCCTACCTAACCTACAGTAGCCCAATAACCTCCATATGCTTATCCAATGCCCGCTTAAAAGACCATAAAAAGGAGAGTCCACCACTGCTACTGGCAGGGCATTCTATGCACCCCACCCGCTGAGTAAAGAATCTACCCCTAACATCTGCCCTATACCAACCTCCCTTTAATTTAAAGCTGTGTCCCCTAGTAACAGCAGACTCCATGCGCGGAAAAAGGTTCTCACTGTCAACCCTATCTACACCCCTAATCATCTTGTACACCTCTATCAAATCTCCCCTAAACCTTCTTTTCTCCAATGAGAACAGCCTCAAGTGCCTCAGCCTTTCCTCATACGATCTTCCTACCATGCCAGGCAACATCCTGGTAAACCTCCTCTGCACCCCTTCCAGTGCCTCCACATCCTTCCTATAGTATGGCGACCAAAACTGCACACAATAAACCAGAAGAGGCCGCACCAGAGTCTTATACAACTGCAACATGGCCTCAGGACTCCAGAACTCAATTCCTCTTCCAATAAAGCCCAGTACGCAATATACCTTCTTCACAGCACTAAGGTCATAGGGAGTGCTGCTGAGCAAAGAGACCTTGGAGTGCAGGTTCATAGCTCGTTGAACGTTGAGGCAGAGGTAGATAGGATAGTGAACAAGGCGTTTGGTATGCTTTCATTTATTGGTCAGAGTACTGAGTCAAGTAGTTTGGAGGTCATGTTGTGGCTGTAAACGATATTGGTTAGGCCACTGTTGGAATATTGCGCGCAATTATACTCTCCTTCCTATCGGAATAATGTTGTGAAACTTGAGAGGGATCAGAAAAGTTTTAGAAGGATAATGCCAGGTTTGGAGGATTTGAGCAGGAGGGAGAGGTGGGACAGGCAGGGGCTGTTTTCCCTGGAGCATCGTAGGGTGAGAGGTGACCTAACATAGGTTTACAAAATTATGAGGGACATGTATATGGTAAACAGGCAAAGTAGTTTCCCTGGGCGGGGAGTCCTGATCTAGAGGCCATAGGTTTAGGGTGAGAGAGGATTTTTTTTTATAAAATAGACCTATAGAGCAACTTTTTCACAGAGAGAGTGGTATGTGTATGGAATAAATTGCCAGAGGTAAGTATGGAGGGTGGTAAAATTGCAACAGTCAAGGGGTTGGCGGATTATGCGCCAGGTGCTGGCACGTGGGACTGGATTGGGTTGGCATACCTGTTTGGCATGGACCGAAGCTTCTGTTTCCATGCTGTATATCTCTACGATTTTATAATTTGTAACAATTTCGTTTCCAGCATTGATTCCAGGGGCACACTGGGAGTCATTGGTTGCCAATCCCAAAACAGACATCGCTTTCAATTCATTTACCAGTCATCTATATAGCTCTCAAAATCTGTCATGTGAATATGCTCAATAATATTTCAATCACGAACTCGAGCAAAAGAATAAGGTGAAAGGTGTTCCACCTGAAATCACTGGGTCAATTTCAAATAATTCTAATCCCGACATTACTCGAAATGAACAATGAAGAATTTCTTGAAAATTTGATTAAATTATTGATATACCTTCAAACGAAAATCAAAATGAGCTCAAACAGTTGTAACAATCACCTGCATAGACAGATGTGAATAAGCAGGGGACAGATCATTCATCATGCAGATATAGGAAAAGATGTTCCTTTGAAGCAACGTTCTGATAGGCTGAATACTCTACAACACATACAGCTTCGAAAACGATTGTAACCATGTTCAATGAATATCTAAAAGTTGAGAACAACGATCGCAGTCCATTGCTGCTCCTATCCAGGAAAGCAGTGTGGTGCTTGCTCTGTATGGTTGACGAGAGACTTGTGCTTCCATTAATGTCACCTTTGTGGATTTGCTCACAGGAACTACAACTGTGTCCTTGGCTGGTCTGTAGACGTATAGGTGAATGTATCGATGAAAAGTGGTGACTTTCCTCCTGAGTTTCGTCCATAGAAAACCCATCCAGTGTCAGTCGTTGTGTCGAATATGGAATATTTATGGGCCGCAGCCTGACAGGGAACTTTAACCATTTCCAAACAACAGAACATCTGTCCGTAAAATAAAACGATATGGACAAACTACAGGCAAAGTGAATTGCTGCCATTTAGTAAACAATATTCGCATCGACAAGATAGGCCGAAGCATCTGTTTCCATGCTGTATACCTCTGGGAGCCTTTGAACAATTCTCTATTCATTGAGCTTGACCTTTCAGCAATAGGAGCCAAGAATAGAGACCTCCTTCACCCTCTCCCACTTATTGTGCCTTCCTGCCAAGTTACCCATCACCCGATACCCCAGAAAAGCACCATTCTCTTCCATGCTCCGCAAACTCAAACCTGTGATGACTGATATTCACTAAGGCCATAACCAGACTGACAAATTGTCTGCACTTAATGCGGAACCCTCCTCCTTTTTTGTCACTGCATTCACCCCCATAATAGCTCTGGGATAAAACGGTGCACCATCTCAACCTTGTCACCGTCATTCCAGCGTGTTCACCTGAAGGGTAAGACTCTGGTTAAAAGTTCACGCAAATTGGTAACCAGTGGTGAAAATAGTGCCCGATGACGTCGATACCACATGTGCAGATGAGTGGGTGAATTGCTTCAAACTCACAGATGACTTGACCTTTCGATCTCTTTGCGTCATTTAGAGTGTTTATTTCTATGACGTCATTGCATCTCCCAGCCCCGTCTTACCTTTACAGTGTCCTCAACACCATACAGTTTTACGGATGGTCTATGTCTCTCAAAGTATTTCTGCATTTTCCTGACATGTCTGCATTCTGTCCATTCCTCCTTCTTTCAGAAAGCTTGCTTTTATATGTGGTATGTCTGGTTCGAACGACATTCTGCAAAATTAAAAATGCATTTCCACGTCAAGGTATCACAACGATATTGAAGCAGAATAAAAAAAAGTGATTATATATTTGCTTCGAACCCTCATTGAGTAATATCACCAATAGTTTAGTCTTTCTGCCTGTTGTACATTTTTATTTATGTTCTTTTGCCTGCCTTTACAGTTTGTCAGTAATCACTCACACATCGCACTCACTACCGTTGTGTACAAGTTGGTTATCAAACTAAATTATTGCCTCGCCCTTACCTCCAAAATAATCCATTAACTGGGTGTCCTGTGTTAAGTTCTGGGCAGAAGATTGTTGGAAGAGAAGTGCAGTGGAGGGGTCCCAGATTGCTTCGAAAGCGAGTTTTGAAAATGGGAGTGCTAAATTTGGAGGTGAGAGCGGAAGGCAAGAGAGGGTTAGATAGAGGATTTCAAGACTATGAAATATCAGCACAGAATAGCCATGAAAGCATTGTCTACCTTTCTTTAAAAGGCGAATGAGTGAAATGGCTCAGTTTTATAATTACTTTCAATGGATCTTGTTGAGAGTATAAACTTTCTCATCCAGCCAGGAGTTGCGTGGTGGAATGGTGTGTCTGGAAATGTGGGAAAGGCACGTTCACTTGAGTACATTCAGTAGAATGCCTTGGATGGGAAATGAGAAGCAATAATCCTGAGTCATCCTGACATCACTGCTTTTGGGATGCACCTGCTGTGCTTGCTGCCTGATACCAAACCATCTGCTTTGAGCGTCATGTCCCTTATGTTATACGCACATTGTTGGTATGAATGTCCCCCTTGACTATTGACCTTCCCCCTAAACCAAACAGTAGGGTCTTTATAACCTCAGGGCTTCCGTATATTTGGATCATGTCTTTCGACACTTCTTGCCTTTCCCCTGTCCAGTAAAAACTAACATGATCATCGATCTTGATTGATCGTTGCTTCTCCTCCTTCCCTCGACAGCCTATTGGCAATCCAACAGGATCTAAAGCAGTATCTCCTTCTCTAGTGAATGGCCAGAATCTGGCAGTATACCTGCTTCGTCATCTCACTACTGCACTCCCCTTCCTGTCCGTGCAATCCTATACCATTGTTTTACTGCTACCCCTCTCCAACCTCTGCATAAATTGCAACATCCGCCGATATTTCTGCCATCTACAAATGGAGCCCATCACCAGTGATATATTTCCCTCCACTCTACTATCTGCTTTCCGCAAAGACCGTTTCCTCCACGATCATCATGTTAGGTTCATGCTTTGTAACAAACCACCCTCCCCGTCGAGCAGATTCCCCTACCACCGTAGGAATTGATAATGTAGCGACCACCCCTACCCCTCACCTCCATCCAAGACCCCAAGAAGACTTCCATATCCATCAACGTTTCACCAGAGCTTCCACACATGTCATTTACTGTATCTATTGCTTATAATGTGGTCTCCTCTATACTGGGGAGATTGGACGCCTTCAAGCTTAGCGCTTCAGAAATCTTCGCCGGGCCACCCGCACCAATCAACTCCACCAGCCCCTGGTCAAACATTTCAACTCTCCTTTCCACTCTTCCGAGAACTTGCAGACCCTGGGACACCTCTATTGCCACTCTCTCACGACCCCACGCCTATAGGAACAATGCCTCATCTTCAGCCTCGGGAACCTTCAACCCAAGGGCACTGATATGGACTTCGTCATTTTCTTCATTTCCCTTCCCCCATCTTACCCTAGTTCCGATCTTACAACTCAGAATCGTCCACATGTCATATCCCTCCTCTCAATCTTCATTCTCACCTATCTGTTACACCACCCTCTCTGACCTATCACCTTCAACCCCACTTCCATCCATCTATTGCACTCTCACCTGTATTACTCCATAGCCCACCCCGAATTTATCTCTCCACACCCGAGGCTCCTAGGTTCATTCCTGATGAAGGGCTCCTGCCCAACCCGTCGCTTGCCCTGCTCCTCGATTGCTGCATGACCTGCCGTGCTTTTCCAGCACCACACACTTTTGACATGCTTCTCCTTTTCGTCCAGTTTACCCAAAATTCCTTCAGGCTCACGAATGTCCCGCGATATTCCCAGCCGCCGCTCCCGTTCCGAACGCTCATACGTCCAGACGTGTGCACTGGAGACATTTACTCCTTACGTGCTGATTCCCAAGCGTCGTAAGTCCTCCCGGATTTCTCCTCCGAAATCATGAGACTGTGAGGAGCAACCCATAGCTTTGAGGTCACCTGACAGCTCCCCACTGTGGATTAGCCTTTTTATACATCAAGTAAAGTCAAACCATGTCGACTACTTTAGAGCCCCTACTTTTCTTGATTGAACAAACGATGACTCCTCAGATAAAGACCTCCCAAACTCTAATTGCTAATGGTTGCATAAATACTCAGCAGCTTTGTTCGTACATCCTGAAACTTCCACTTTCCGCATGATACTGCAGAAACAAGATTTCCCTCAGGAGCTCTGTACCTTGCAGTTCCTTAATATTCCTTTAATGGAATGAATACCCTAATTCTACTCCTATATAACAGATTTAAACATGCTTTAAATTGTTCAGTGTTTTCAGTGCTCCATACTATATCTCCAGCAGAGGGTCCATGTCACTTCTGGGTTTAATTGGTTTTCCATCCTATCTGACAATTTTAATTGAACAGGAACACAGTGCAGAATTGCTTTCGCCAGTGCAGTTACAATGCAGATAACAATGAGTGGATTTGCATGTAGTTCACAGTTTGCAAAAACGGTTACAAATGCAGTTGTCTGAATGGGGCATTAAAATAACTTCCGCAGTGAGCAGAAAACGTCATGATAGTAAGGTTGTGAAAGAACATGCATTATTCAGCCGTTGATATAGCCTTAAATTCAGGGAAATCATTGTCACAGGCTGCACAGTTATAAACATACTACTGAAATTTAATGGTGAAAAAAATCTTCCAGTGAAATGTATAATCCAGCATTCAATTTATACATTTCAAGTTGATCAAATTGCTGCGTATTATATGCCTGTGCAAATATCTAAATGAAGATAGTCCGAACTGCAAATAAAGAGCAGAGCGAGAATTGTCCCCACTTCCACACCGCTTACAATGGAACATACTGCGTTATTAGAGAACGTTGTAGCTCTTGTCATCGGATCAGAAATCATTAATGAGCTCAGGTGGCCTGGCAAGGTGTCAAAAGGATACATTGACATGAATTTTCTTTGCGATGCAAGATCAAGACTTTGTGAAGAACACAGCGCTGAAATTGAACGTGAAATGAGCAATAGCAAAAAAAATACTTGAAGCATCTTTGTGGGACATGTTCTTGGCATCTGGGAGGATAAAAAAAAATCAGGTTTGCAGTTGGTTCATATGACTGAAATCCGCCCTCAGTCTAACATCCAAGCCTCACTATATATATTGAAATTCGAGGCCTTGGATAATGTTAAATGAATATCACCAGAATACTGCAATAAAATTATGAGTATACCTTGTTCGCATAATCTGGTACAATCCAACATATTCACTAATTATAACTGAATTGCAATTAATATAAAATTTATTCTCACTGCCCTTCCGACCTGACAGAGGACGTATTGTACAGTGATTAGTCAGTTCAGATTTAGACAGCTTTTTCTGTGGACAGGATTTTGTGAATACAACACTACACATTACTTTTCCATGTTATTGAATAAATATAGTTTAGACAAAGGAAATTCAATATGCTTCAGAATGCGATTCAGAGCGTGGTCATCGTTACATTTCCAGCCTGTTCTTTGTGCTGCCAAACCTTTGAATGTTTCAGGATCAACAGATAATGCTTGGTACCTTGTTAAGAAAAGTTGTGAAGCATGGATGCAGTCACAGTTACTGGTTTTACCGAGCACTCCCTGCATGTGTGTCAAATTTTTAGTTTGCAAGGCTGTTTGTTTTCTTTTGATGCCAGCTGGATTTAATTCAAACGTCATTTATAACCCAAATATTTTGAAAATTACATCCTCATTCACAGAATGCATGAGATGAATTGTTTACACTGTCAGACGAAAGCACAGGACGGCAAAAATCACTTCAGACGTGTGTTATGAAGGTGGATGCATACTGTTAATTTAAGAGAGTTGAAAAGCTCGCAAGGACTGAAAGAACCACAAAAAGCCTGGCAGAAAGTAACATTGTAACATTTCTTCGAAACGGCTTGAGGATCTGGATTGTGAGTTTCGTCCAATCAGGTTAAATTATACCCCAAGCCACCAAACTTCAATCACGTTTCAATTGAGTATTCTGATAAAATTAAAACATAAGTAATGATCTGGTACTTGGGGTGCAAACAACAGATATTTTGAACAGAGAGTCAGCGTGACAAAGATAATTGCCAAAAGGCCATGAAATGTCGGCTGTGAGTAAGGCGAGTAAAAAATGAGGTCTGCAGATGCTGGAGATCACAGCTGCAAATGTGTTGCTGGTCAAAGCACAGCATTGCTGATTGATTATTCCTGATGAAGGGCTTATGCTCGAAACGTCGAATTCTCTATTCCTGAGATGCTGCCCTGGCCTGCTGTGCTTTGACTAGCAACACATTTGCAGCTGTGAGTAAGGCGCCTCTGAGAGGTATCTGTCTGGAGAAGGAGTTTGCACAGAAAAGCATGGAACCCGACCGGGATTAACAATCTGCAGAGTAAAATCGACTGATGAAACTCGGCAAAGCTGACTGGTTATTCAACTTGATTATTTTTCAGCAAGTTGTAAACAGTTTTTTTTAAATAATCGAACTCGTATTGTAGACGGAGATTTAAAAGATAAGTTTAAGACGAAGGACTTGTAAAATATTTGTTAGTTAATACTACCTAATGACTTAAAAAGACTAACCTTGTTCAGTTTTGCTTGAATTAGTGACTTTGAAGATAATTCGTTGCCTCTCGATTTTGAACAGATTACAGCAAGGGATGAATCACTCCTGTGTTGCTTGTGTAAGTTAGCAGAGCAGTTCACGCCGTTTCTTAACAGTTTGGGGATAATTTGAAGATTTTAGCGCTTGGATTCATGCTCTGAACAGGTTTTGACAGATTCAGTCTGACATTTGGAGAGATTTGAACAGATTTGGGTTTTGAAAAAAACGCCCAGTAGATTTAAACACTTACAAGTTAATGTCCTAGGTATTAAAATAAAACGTTGGCGAGACGATTTGTTTAATTCCGGTGACATGTGTTTGATTAAATTAAAAGTGCGAGAAGTAGCCCTTAAAATTGCTGAATATCATCTGAGATTCAAATATGATTCTCAAATTTGATGGGAACGTTTAGAAGGAAATAACAAAGCAAAGTTTTAGAATTAGAAAATACGTTAGATTTGGGTTTAACCAATGAGGAAAGAAAAGCAGGAAGTGAAAGGGAGTTATTCAAAAACTTGTTTCTCAGAGAACGAGCAAAATGCAGAACAGGCACAAAAATTGCAATACACATGAGGGAAATTAAGTTAGAAGATAAACAAAGGAAGAAAGAAAGAAGAAATGGGAAGATAGAGAGTAGATAGAGAGTCAGAGAAATTGAAAGAGAGAGGGAAACAGAGAGAAAGACCGTGCTTGCCTGAGCAAAGAGATAGAAGGAAGGGAGAGATAAAGATAAAGTAGAAAGCGAGAGAAAGAGAGAGAGAGAGAGTTTGAACATGAGAGTTTGCACTTAGTCGGCAAAGTCAAATTAACCGGGAGGACTTAAAAGAACGTAGTAATTTAAGCCGAATCTCTGCCACATTTTTGTTGAGCAAGACGTTGAATTTCTTATTTATTTCATTGAACTAATGTCGAGGGAGATCGAGTGATTCGAGGATATGTGGGGAATGCTATTACAGACCATAATGGTATGCAGAGCTTGTGAGATATTTGCGCGCTGTCAGATGAGAGGTCAAATGATTATAAAGAGGTCAAACAGGCTATTTGAAGTGATTATGAATTGTTACCAGAAGTGCACAGATAGCTGTTGAGAAACATAAAGAAGGAACCAGGTCAGACTTATGTTGAGTTCGAAACAATTAAACATCATCATTTTGATGGATCAACGCGTGCCTTGAAGATAGATTGGACATATGAGGCTACAGGAAAGACTATTCTGACGATGGAGTTTAAAAAACTCACTCCCAGAGATGGTAAGAATTCACTGGTGGAACAGAACTTTCAGGAAGTGATGAATGCATGTTGGTGTAAAAGACGGCATTCCAGGCAGAATTCTGTCGTGTGAGGGATCGAAGTTGGGACAGGAGGAGATCGTCCACTATAATACCAAGAGTAGAGAACACTGGTAAGAGGTTACCACAGAGTAAAGAATAAGGCCATGAGGGGGTGAAGGACGTGAAGGGCCTGACTTGATTCCACTGACAAATTCAAAAAGTCACAGTGCTGGTCGTGAAAGAAAGATCCTGTGGGAAAAGATGCATGAAAAGAAGGTTAGACCGTGTCATTAATGAAGGTCGTAAAGGAAACCCCAATAAAAGCTGAGGGGCTGCAGGACGTTGCACAGCCCAGGCAGTGGCTGGGAATTGAGTTTTTACCTGAACTCGAAAGAATTCGCCTGTGTGTGTAAATGTTATGCTGAACGAACTGGGAGAAAACGACAAGAAGTTAAAATTTTGAGAGATACGTGATCTTACCGGTCACTGATCAGAAGGGATGAGTGAACTTTCTGATTTTACATTTCACTTATATTGTAGTGGTGTCTTAACATTCATTTGAGTGTTAGCTTGATAAAAGCTGATTTATCATGTTTGAGCATATGTTTATACATAGTTTCAGGAATGAGTTATTACACTGGAGGAACGTGTCAGTGTTTAGAGACATTCCTGTAGTGGAGCGGGGCTGGGGGGTTAGGGAGGGGGTGGGGGTGTGAACGTGGAACGGTTCGTTGTTTCTCATGTGTTACCTGAGCGTGTGGCAATTTCTGGGCAACATGCTCAGAAATTTAGCGTTCACTACGTAAGATTTGGTTGGACTGACAACCGAAGACTGAGGAATTTACAGTGTGACTGATTGACAGAGTCATAGTTCCAGGAGTTCAGTTCTCTGTTGGGAATGAATTAGCAAATTTCAAGGTGTGAGTGACTCCCCCTTTTGTGAAGAAGCCCAAGGGAAACCAAGAATATGAAGAGTTAAAGCCAAAATATGCCGATATTTTCTCAGATTGTGTACGAACCATATCCCACTATCAGAAGTCACAGTGCTAGCAAAAATTAAGAAGACAGATGAAAGATTTCACTCAATGGTGTGGGACAAACCTGAAAAGGTAACGGGTCAGACAGAGTTTGTTAGTTCCTAAAAGAGTGAAAACTTTGCAACACGATGACACAACAACAAAAGATGCATATTGGGTACATATTCCGAAAAGGAGGCCGAATATACTCCTTAGGGTAATTATCGAAAAGATATTATTTTTAAACAGAAACAGAGACCATGGCAGGACAGTGCAGAGAAGGGATATGGGCTGAAATGCACCAGATTGGGTTGACAGTAACTTGGATTGGGGGTGTTATGTGTAGCACACGAACTAACTGTAGGAGGTCACATAGTGGTATGAAAGAATTAGACTCAGGCTCAAAAACATATTCATTGGGCTCGAATGCACAAGGATGTGGTTACCTTTTGCCTTACCTGCCATACACGCCAAAATGGTTAGCAAGCCAGTGGTTTTACTGAGTCCAGCACCTTTGTTCAAATTCCAGCATTTGAAGAACATTTTACTCGGGTTATATTGATTGTGTAGATCCACAACCGAGAACTAAACATGGGAACCAGTATTGTGATCCATAATGATTGGGTCTCCCACATTTCCAGAGACAATTCCGTTTCGGAGTTGCAAGGCAAAAAGGATGGTCGTGACGTTAGTAGCTTTCTTTTCACCGAATGGGCTATGCACAGAGTCAGTCGGATAAAGGAGCACGTTTTACTGCTAGGCTGTTTCAGTCGGCATAGCTCAGATATATAGCACTTTAAATCAAGTGCATATCATCCTGAGTGATGTTTAGAAATGTGTTATCAGACATTGAAGTCCATGCTGAGAGCATTCTGTCAGGATTACATGAATAATTGGGACAATGGTATCTCATCCATATTGTTTGTCATTGCAGATGCGCCAAACGAATCGACACGCTTGGCAACCTACGAGTTAACATTCGGACATGAAGTGAGACGAACTTACTAATTAATTAAATAAATATCCAACCCCTGAATTAAAATCTATCTTCATTCCTCAGCACACTTGCTCACTTCATCAAGACCCTCTTTGATAACCGTGTTCAGTGCGCACTAAAACACGAATTTGTTCTCCATAAACTTACTAATAATGACTCCTGCATTGTCAATGAACATGTTTATGTGAATGATGCAATCAATGGACCGAGCACGGATCCTTGTGGCACATCGCCGCTCGGTGGCCACCATTCTGAAAAACAACCTTCTCCCACCACATTCTGTTAAGCTAATTTTGTATTCAGTTGGCTCGATCTCTCTGTTCGCTTGTAATCTAATTTTAAAACGTGTCAAATACCCTGATGAAGTCAGTATAGACGAAATACGGACACCTCTTGAGCAAACACAATAATGTTTGTGAAACGTGACGTCGTATATACAAAGTCATTCTGGCTATCCTAAAGCAATCCACCTTACCTGTAGCTCCTGTCCGGCATAAGCACTTCAATAATTTCTCTATTGCTGACATTTGGCTAATTATTGTTTCGTTCCCTAAATTTCAAATGCAGTCTTTTCAAAATAATGGAACAACAGTATATTCGTAGGTTTTGAGTAACATAGCATGGACTCGGATCATTCGGTTTAACCAATCATAATTTAAAATTGAACTCGCCCCACATGCGTGTTTTGGCCCATATCCCTCCAAACATTTCATAATCATATGCTTATCCAAATGTCTTTAAACGTATTAATAGGACACACGACCACCTCTTTCTCAGGCAGTCCATTTAATCACAGGCATTTTGGAGTCAACAACTGAGTTACACTTTGCCGAACTCCTGGCCACTAACTTGCTCTTGAAGACAATGTTGTTGATATGGCTAGTCCAGAGCAATTTCTTGTAATAAATACCAGGTTGGGTAATCAGTGATAGTATCAAAGAAGGATGGTTTGATTCTTTACTGTCGTACTTGTCTAATATTTGTCTGACGTGAACATTAACTGCTGTTTGTCAGACGAAACCTGAATGTATTCCAAGGCTTGTGGCATTGACCATGGACTATTTCAGGAACGACATAATCAGTGACCATTCCCACATTTGACTTAATGATGGATAATGGGTCAGGCAGCTGGTGAAAATTATTGAGCCTGGGACACTCTCTTTCCTGAGCAATGGCCGCAGTTCTATTCTGGAGATGGGATTACAAAACTGACAATGATCAGTTCTGTTGCGGGTGATTATTCCAACCCAGAGAGGACTTCCCCAAGATTCTAATGAACTATAATTTTATTCGGGCTCCTTTTGTCACGCACTGTTAAATGGTATCTTCATGTGAAACGTGACGTCGGATGTCCAAAGCCATTCTGTCTATCCTAATGCAATCCACCTTTGCAAATGCACATATCGCCCCTTTAGAATTTCAGTCTTTTGATTGAAGCTGGCAATGGAGTCAGGAGCTGAGTCAAACTGCCGGGACACGAGCTGAACGTCACAGAGCAGTTTATTGCTGATCAAACACATTCGTGCCGACACCGTCCTTTACATGGTAGACCGGACACCGATTGTTCAGTGCCTGTCTGCAGTGCCAGTACCCTGCTTCATGTGTACAGGACATACTTCGGCAATTTATCACATTGTTGATAGATGTCAATGTTCTTACTAAAATGTAACAGCTGGGCTAGAGATGTGCCAATGTCTGGAAATTAATAACAGTTTCAAGTGTCTCCAACCATTTCTTAAAATGGTGTAGAGTGGATCGAATTGTCAGAAAATATGTGTCTGTGATGCTGGGTCCCAATGTAGATCGCTGAAATGGATAATCTGCTCAGCCCATCTGGCTAAAGATTGTTACAAATGCAACAGTTTTATATTTTCTCTGAGATGCTGCGCTCTTCTATCACCTGGGTCTTTATCGTTGGAGAGGACGAGCTTCTCCAGGTTGTCTCCTCATATCTAGGTCTCTTTTGCGGCTGGTAATGAGATATCCTTCTGCACTTTTGTTTGAACGAGGATGGCTTCCTGGCGTGAAGCTTACTGTGCAGTAGGAACATCTAGGCCCATGAGGTTGCAATCTGAATGAGTTGTCCAGAATATGATTCTGCTGCTGCCGATGGCTCACTGCACCTCATGGACACCTCATCTTTGGTTGTTCTATCTGTTTGGAGTCTGTCCCACTCAGCACACAGGTACATTAATAAATTGTTGAGGAACGTCATCAAAATGAATGGTGGCCCTTCCTGCCGACAAGGACTGGGCAATGGCTGCTCTTACTAATATTTTACGTGTGTCTGCAGCACGCAGATTGGTGATGATGAGTTGAATTGTATGTTTCACTTTTATTGATTTCCCCATAACTAGGCACATGGCAGTCCAGCAGCCACAGTATCCTGCATTAATACTGAGCACTATATTGACTATGCAGACAGGATCTGCCCCCTCTGTGTGGCTGTGTCCACGACAGAGGGTGGCGATTTGTCTCGCACATAACCCTGTTCACGAATCCTGTTTCGCAGACAATTTATGCTTGTACCTTGATTAGCCTGTAGGAAATATATGAAAAGTGACTTCTACATATTGTTCAATGAAGAGTTAATATCTCTTTATGTCTTACATATTGTTAAATAAACCGGACAGCATTATTTCCAGTTAAAAATTAATGAAGTGAACAATATTTAATCTACCAGTGTACGAAGCGAACTGTTACGCAATTCATTGACTGTAGTAAGCAACTGATTCATGTTAAAATCAGGGAACACAGCATCTTGCAGTGAGCAAGCTGTTGAAAATGACTTTGAATAATGATTTAAATCAGACAGAGTGTCACTAGGCCTCACCTCTAGTTCCAAAGCTCTCAACAAAATTTGCCCGCACAGACTACAAGCTAGAGCTGGACAGTTGTTCATAAGTTCCATCACAACAGACGAGTTAGTGACATATCTGAACAACAGCAAAATGTGTGGGGCAGACTGATCATTTGGCCCGCACAGGGTTGGGTGCTGGTGCAAATGAAGTTTCAACATTTGTAAAAATCACCTGACACCATGCATGATACCTGCAGCACATGTTATCTTACGTTGAACCATTCATAAACCATATCCGGTTTATATCTGCTCGACATCAATATCCGAGCAGAATTGCGAGCTCCACTAAACGCCAGCATGATCCCAGCCCAAAGTCCTTGTGTGCGACTTGAGCTGGAAATATCTATTAAATAATATCAACATTGTTCTGAATTTTAAACAGCAAATTCTATTCACTGATGATCGATATTCCAAAAAGCACAAAATCCACTCGATTCAGTACACTTTTATGACTTAATATGAGGAAAAATATTAAGTGGTTTTGAAGTGTTGGGCCTTGTTACACACCCAAGAGCAAATTGCGATTATTAAGTAAAATGCTTCGAAATGTGCAGTTATTTTCCCATGTACTAATATAGAGTGCTAATATATTGCTCAAAACAATAGTTTTAATGTAGCAATATCGCTGTGTTGTCTAAATATTCCGCAGTCAGTTATAAGTACATTGTCAATTGCTTCTGTCACCTCACAGTTCAGTGATGTGGTATGTGAATGCCAGTGTCTGTGTCATGCCACGTGTGTACGTTATGCCTCTTTTTTTCAATCAGCATATTCATTCAGCTGTTCAGAACAAGCAAGGCACTGACTGGACCCAAACAGCCTGTGATCTCAAATCCCAAACCTCCGTGCCCAGCATGTATGGACAATAATTTCCATTCTAGTTTATTCCTGGAATATGGTAGGAACTGTAATTATTGCTCATCCCGTGATGCCATTGAGAAGATGGTGTTGTGCTGCCATATTGAATCGCTGTATCCCAAGTGCTGTACGAGGAAAGACATCATCATGAGGAAGGGAATTTTGAATCAAAGAAACTAAAGGAACAGTATTTTCTAAATCAGGTTGGTGGGTGGCTTGGAACGAAACGTGACCATCATGTGCGTCCCAAATGTCAGCTGTCCTTGTCCTTCTTGGTGGTCGTGGTTTCAACGGGGCTTTGAAAAAAAGCCTTGGTATATTTCTGCAGAGCATCGTGTAGACAGCAGACATCGTTCCTACTGAGCGTTATTGAATGAGAGATGAAGCTGTACTCACCACCTGCATATCTGCATCTTTCCCTATCGTCTCCTCTAGATCTGTATTTGGATCTCATTAACCCTCCGCATCACTATTATTTTCGTCAACTGCTAAAGCCCTATCTATTGTTGTGAAGTTCTTCCAGCATCTACACTCTTCTTTATTCCTCAACAGTACTCCAACCTTCACTGTCTGCCTAACTATCGCCCCCTCCTTCACTGCTCTCCCGCTATATGCTTCTGCAGAATCATTGCTGGCCCCTAATTCCCTAACCTCCTCCAACCTCGACAAAATTTTCTATATCTCTGATCACCTCCTGCTCTTTCATCCCTCCCTATGTTTCGAAGCGCATCCAGACCTTTCACCCCATTCAATCTCTCTGACCTGCACCATGCCCTTCCCCATCTGTCTCTCCCTAACCACTTCTGGCCCATACACCTCCCCCTATCTCTATCAACGCCTGGAGCCATGACCATAATCCCTATCTTTGGAACTCCCTCCAGGCTCTATAGTCATCCGTATTTCTGCAACTTACTCCAGATACTCCAGTCCTCCAAATCTGTCCAGCAACCTCCAGCCCCTTCATCCCTCCCTGTATCAGTAACCTCGTCCAATTTCTTCCCGCATACCTGTCTCTCTAACTACCTCCAGCCTCTTCCCTATAACTCTAAACACTTCCAGCCCCGACACTCTTACCTTGTGCTGCGACAAGTTCCTTTATCTCTCGAACCACCTCCAAGCCACATCCCTACATATCTCACTAACCACCTCTAGCCATCCACCTCTCCTAATCTCTCTACACATCTCCATTCGATACACCCCTCCGTATCTCTCCAAACTCCTCCAGCCAATGCATCCCGTCATATTTCTCTCATCCCTCCCTAATTCTGTCAACACCTCCACCCCAAACATCCCCTGCCTATCGGTCTAACCATCTTTAATAGTCACAAACCCTCCCTCATTCAATTCCAGCCCCCACTCTCCTTTCTGTCCCTGTAACCATCTCGAGACCCCTCAGCTCTCCCTATCTCTCTCACCACTTCCAGCTCCTTAACCTTCCTCATCTCTATAAAAACCTCCAGCCCCTAAGTTCTCCCTATGCATCTGACCACCACCAGCCCATACTCCCTCCGTTTGTCTCTCAACCCAAGCTGCTTCAACCCTCCATATAGCCTGTAAATTACTAAAATAAATTCCAAAAGCCTCTTCTACATACAGAGTGCTCACTACCTCTGTCACATCCTCAATCTTCCTTTCATCTTCCAGTATCCAACTCATAAAACTACGACTACCGCCTGCGATCTTCAGTCCTGCTTACTTCTGGAATTTCCTCCAGAATCTGCAGCCCTCCAATGTTCTTTCATCACCTCCTTTCTTGTCCTGTCCCTCTCTCAGTAAAATGCTCTAGATCCTGTTCCACTTGGCATCTCCTCCACTCCATTCAAATTTTCTGATCTCAGTAATCTACTCCAGCACCTGCACCTATTACCTACCCAGGTAACATTTGCCAGTACCAGAACCCCTCCCTGTGCCTGTAATATAATCTAGACCCTGCACCCCACCCTACCTCTGTCGTCCTCTCCAGCAGTTACACCCACTCCTTGTTCCTGTAACATTCTCCAGCACCGACACCACTCTTAATCACTGTAACATTCTTATGCACCAACAAAGTCTCCCAATCTTGTAAACTTCTCCAGCAGCTCCACCCTCTCCATCTCCTTATTACATCCGCCAGCACGCAATAGTATTACCCCAGCGCCTACACCCCTCGCTATTCTTGCAACCTTTGCAGGTAGACATTTTTCTATCGCCATGCATTCTTCAGCACCGACAACCTCTCCCTAACCCTATAATATTGTGGGGCACCTACAACCCACGCAGTATAACTTTCTCCAATAACTATACCTCTCTATATCTTTGCAACATTTTCCAGTACCTACCACCATCCCTCCAGCGGCATAATTTGGAGGGATCGACATCCTTCCCTATTCATATAACAATCTTCAGCACTCACCCACATCTGATGCCTGTAACCCTCTCCATCACCTACACTTTATATCCACTTCCCAGTCACCATTCCCAAAGCCTTCGTCCGTCCTTATCACCGTAACGTTCTCCATTATCTACTCCTCTCCCGAACCCTGATACATTCTTCATTAACTACAATCACTCCCTTTTCCTGTAACCTTCTGTTGTACCTGTACCCCTTTCTATTGCTTTGACATTCCCCAATAATTACTTGATTCCTTAACTCTGTAAGATTTGCCAGATCTTGCACAAATCCCTGTCGCTGCAACATTCTCCAGCACCTAAACGAATTCTCTATCTCTTTGAGATTCTGCAGCACGTACATCGCCTCCCTCTCATATCACCTTCTCCAGTATTTACACCCATTCCTGACATTGTAACATTGTCCAGTATCTACACAATTCCCCAATCATGTACAATTCTCCAGTCCTTTCACTGCACCCTATCCATGTAACATTCTCCAGCACCTACACAACTCCCTATCCATGTAACATGCTTCAACATCTAAAGCGACTTGTTATCCCTGTAGCTTTTGGCATCATGTCCATTGCCTCCCTATCTCTTCACTTCACTTTCTCCATTATCTACGCGCTTCGCTAACACTGTAACGTTCTCCAACACCTACACCATCCCCTAACCAGGTAAAAGTCTTCACCACCCACACCCTTCCCTGTAATATAACATTCTCCAGCATCTAGATCGACTCGTTATCCCTGTAACATTCTGCAAAACGTACATCGCCTCACTATCACTTCACCTTTTTAAGTATATACACCATTCACTAACACTGCAACGTTCTTCAGCACCCACACCCTTCCCTAACCGTGTACAATTCTCCAGCACCTGCACCCCTCCCTGTGCCTGTAACATTCTCCAACACCTATAACCCTCTCCAACCATGGAACACTCTCCAGCAGCTACAACCCTTCTCATCTTTCTAAGCTCCATCCCCTGAAACATTCTCTATCTCTCTAAATACCTCCAATCACATCTCTCACTGTCTCTTGAACCCCCTCCCACTCTGACAGTGCTCCATATCTCTCTAACCAGCTCCAGTCCCTACACGCCTCCCTATTTCTCAACGTCCTCCAGCCCCAACACGACTCCCTACCTCACTAACCAGCTTCATCCCGCCCAGCCCTACCTATTACATTGAGAAGGTTTAGCCCCCACACGTCTCGCTACCTCTCTATCCACCTCAAGCCTGACACCCCTTCCCAGCTCTCTCAGCTCCAGCTGATACAACCCTCCGCATATCCTATAAAAATACATAAACACATGATTAACTTGTCCTCCAATGAACATGCCTCACGACCTCTCTCAGACCTCCAGCCTTGCTTTTCTCTATTACTGAAGTCCTCCAACTGAAAAAAACACGGTTACCTCCTCCAGGCATCACGCTTCCTTATTTCTGTGACTTCCTCCACAACCTACATTCTATCGTCGCCCCATTTCGTGCCCCATCCTTCTCCCAGTAAAATACCGCAGACTCAATAACTCTTTGCGTCTCCTCCAATCATTGAAGTCTCCCTATCTCTGTACTCTACTCCAGCACCTGCACCCAATACCTATCCATATAAAATTCGCCAGCACCTAAACCACTCCCTATTTCCATAAAATTCTCCAGCACCTACAAACTGTATCTATCCCTGCAAACTTCTCCAGCATCGACACCCAATCCCAGTCCCTGGAACATTCTCCAGCACCACTCAGCAATCCCTATTCCAATGATATTTTCCAGCAACTTCAACCCTCTTTCCATTTATCATTTTCCAGCACATTGAACTCTCCAGTTCCTTCAACATTCTCTCGAACCAACACCTCTCCCTATCCCTGTTCTCGTTCGCCAGTACTTACACTCCGCCCTATCTCTATAACATTGTCCAGTACCAGTGGGTTGCTAAGAAGGCATGCAGTGTTTTAGCTTTCATTAATAGAGGGATCGAGTTCCGGAACCATGAGATTACGCTGCAGCTGTACAAAACTCAAGTGCGGCCACACTTTGAATATTGTGTACAGTTGTGGTCACTTCATTATAAGAAGGATGTGGAAGTTTTACAAAGGTTGCAGAGGAGATTTACGAGGATGTTGACTGGAATGGAGGGAAGGTCTGACGATGAAAGGCTGAGGGACTTGAGGCTACTTTCGTTATAGAGAAAAAGGTCGAGAGGTGACTTAATAGAGACATAAAAGATAATCAGAGGGTTAGATTAGATCGAAAGGGAGAGCGTTTTTCCAAGTTGGTGACGGCGAGCACGAGGGGGAATAGCATTAAATTGAGGGGTGGTAGATATAGGACCGATGTCCGAGGTAGTTTCTCTACACAGAGAGTAGTGAGGGTGTGGAATGCTTTGCCTGCAACGGTAGAAGATTCGGCAACTTTAAGTGCAAGTAAGTCATTGGACAAGCATATGGAAGTACATGGAATAGTGCAGGTTAGATGGGCTTCAGATTGTATGATAGGTCGGCGTAATATTGAGTACCGAATGACCTGTACTGCGCTGTAAAATTCTATGTTCTATGTTCTACTGACACCACACTCTGTTATTGTAACATTCTCCCTCACCTACATTCCTTCTGATCCCTGTAACATTTAAGGTGAAGGGTGGAAGGTATGGGCGGGTTGGGGGGGGGGGGATGCCAGGGGTAGATTCTTTATCCAGAGAGGGGTTGGGGCATGGAATGTGCTGCCTATGGGAGTGGCAGAGTCAGCATCATTGGTGACCTTTAAGCGGCAATTGGATAGGTACATGGATAGATTCTTAAGCTAGGACAATTGCTTGACACAACATCGTGGGCCGAAGGGCCTGTTCAGTGCTGTCTTATTCTATGTCCTTTGTTCTCCCTTACCTACATTCCTTCTGATCCCTGTAACATTTAGCAGCACCTACACTATTCCCCATCCCTGTAACATTCTCCAGCACCTGCACCCTTCCCTATTCCTTTCCCATCCTCTACCTCTTATTCATCATCGCTGACACCTTTTCCAGCTCCTGCACTTCTCTCAAATTCTGTAACATTCTCAAGCACTTAATCGCGCTTAATATCCATGTAATCTCACAACATAGAACACATAAAAGTACAATATAGTACAGGTTCTTCGGTCCACGGTGTTGTGCAAGGCATTTATATCAGTGTGATATAAAATGACCCAGTCTACGCACCTCTCAATTCGATGTAGTCCATGTGCGTCTCCAGCAGTCGGTTAAATATCCCTAATGACTCTGTTTCCATCACTTCGGCTGGCAACGCATTCTATGCACTTGCAAATCTCTGCATAACGTCTCTTCGATATCCTCCTCCTAACAACTTTAACCTTTGACACGACATGGCAGTTAATCTTGCCCTCGGGAAAAGATTTTGGTTATCGACTCTATCCATGCCTCTCATTACCATGTACAACTCGATCAGGTCACCTTTTTCCCCTCATTCTCTCCAGAGAGAAAAGTCCAAGTTCAGTCAACCCCTACTCGTAAGGCAAGCCCTCCGATCCAGGCAGTATCCTTTTACAATCATTATAATCCTTACTCTCCCTGAAAGGTTTTCCTGAAAAAGCACCCATTGCTATCCCTGTAACGATCTCCATCCAACTGCACCCCCATTGTACATCCTTATAGCATTCCCAAGCACCTACACCCAGTCCCTATCCAAATCTTATTCTCCAGTACCTACGCCCAATCACTATAATTGTAACATTCACAAACACATACAAACACATCATATTCCTGTAATCTGCACATACACTGGCACACTCACAATCCCAGTAACGTTCTCAAGTGGCTACAGCGCTCTTTCTCCCTGTAACATCCCAAGCCTCTACACCAATTCACTATTTCCGTATCATTTTCCAGCACTCCATCCCAGCAAACATTCTACAGCACCTACAGGCACACCTTATGCCTGTTACATTGCCCAGCATCTACGCCCCATCTCTGCACCTGTAACATTCTCAATACCTGCACCATCAAGTGCAGTGCAACATTCTCCAGAACCGACAATCCGTTCACCCCTGCAAGCTTCTCCAGCCCCGACATACCGCCCTATCAGATAAACATTCTCCAGGACCGACATCCTTCCCTATCCATGTCACATTACCCAGCACCTACAAGTCCCTGTATCACTGTAGTATACCCCAACACCTGCATAAAACGCCCATTCCTCTAGCATTCACCAGCCCCTACACAACTCCCCATCTTTGTCACACCTACACCCACTTCCTCTCACTGTAATCTTCTGCACCTCCTTAACCCACTCCCTGTCCCTGTAACACTGTCCAGCAACTGCACATGCTCCCTATTCCGATAGCCATCTCCAGTAACAGCTTCGCTCCCTATTAATGCCACATTCTTAAGCAGCCATACCCAAAATCAGTCCTTGTCACGTTCTCCAGCAACGTCTTCCACTCCCTGTCCCTGTGACATTCTCAAGCACCTACATCCACTCGTGATACCTGTAATAATCGTTAGAATCTGCAACCGCTGTCTATCTTTGCAAACTTCTCATCCATCTACACCATTCCCTATTCCTGCAACATTATCGAGCACCTACAGCACTCCATATACCGAGAATATCACCAGTACGTAAAACTGTAACTTTGTCCAACACCTTTCCGCACGCCCTAGCCGTCTGAAGTTCTTCAGCACTTGCGCCCAGTCCTTAATCCTGTAATTTGTCCAGAACCTATGCCCACTATCCCTGTAACATTCTCCAGAAACTACACCTTGCCCTATCCCTGTGAAGTTCTCCAGCACCGAAATCCACTCACTATCAATTCAACATCCTTCAGCACCTGCACCCAATGTCTATCCCTGAAATATTCAACAGTTGTGTCCCTGCAACATTCTCCAGTACTCACAACCTTCCCTTTGGAAAAGATGTTGTGAAACTTGAAAGAGTCCAGAAAAGATTTACCAGGATGTTGCCAGGGCTGGAGGATTTGAGCTCTTGGAAGAGGCTGAACTGGCTGAGGTTGTTTTCCCTCGAGTGTTGGAGGCTGAGGGGTGATCTTTTGGTGGTTTACAAAGTTATGATGGACATAGAACATAGAACATAGAACATAGAAGGATACAGCGCAGTACAGGCCCTTCGGCCCTCGATGTTGCGCCGACCGAATCCTACCTAACCTATACTAGCCCAATAACTTCCAAATGCCTATCCAATGCCCGCTTAAATGACCATAAAGAAGGAGAGTTCACCACTGATACGGGCAGGGCATTCCATGAACTCACAACCCGCTGTGTGAAGAATCTACCCCTAACATCTGTCCTATACCTACCACCCCTTAATTTAAAGCTATGTCCCCTAGTAACACCTGACTCCATTAGCGGTAAAAGGTTCTTAGTATCTACCCTATCTAAACCCCTAATCATCTTATACACTTCTATCAGATCTCCCCTAAACCTTCTCTTCTCCAATGAGAACAGCCCCAAGTGCCTCAGCCTTTCCTCATAAGATTTTCCTACCATTCCAGGCAACATCCTGGTAAACCTCCTCTGCACTCGTTCTAAAGCTTCCACATCCTTCCTATAGTATGGCGACCAAAACTGCACACAATACTCCAGATGAGGCCTCACCAGAGTCTTATACAACTGCAACATGACCTCAGGACTCCGGAACTCAATTCCTCTGCCAATAAAGCCCAGTACACCATATGCCTTCCTCACAGCACTATTTACCTGGGTGGCAACTTTCAGAGATCTGTGTACATGGACACCAAGATCCCTCTGCTCATCCACACTACCAAGTAGCCTACCATTAGCCCAGTAATCCATCATCTTGTTATTCCTACCAAAGTGAACGACTTCGCACTTAGCTACATTGAATTCCATTTGCCACATTTCCGCCCAGCTCTGCAACTTATCTATATCCCGCTGTAACCTACCACTTCCTTCCTCACTATCCACAACTCCACCGACTTTTGTGTCATCCGCAAACTTGCTTACCCAGCTTTCAAGTCCTTCCTCTAGATCATTTATAAAGATAACAAAAAGCAATGGTCCCAAAACAGATCCTTGTGGTACACCGCTAGTAACTGCGCTCCAAGATGAACATAATCCATCAACTACTACCCTCTGTCTCCTTCCAGCCAGCCAATTCCTAATCCAAACCTCTAATGTATCCTCAATGCCATACCTCCGTAGTTTTAGCATTAGCCTACCATGGGGAACCTTATCGAATGCCTTACTAAAATCCATATACACAACATCTACTGCTTTACCCTCATCCACTTCCTTAGTCACCTCCTCAAAGAACTCAATAAGGTTTGTGAGGCACGACCTGCCCTTCACAAAACCATGCTGGCTATCCCTGATCACATGGTTTGGAAAAAATAGCCGAAGTAATTTCCCTGGTGTGTGGGAGTCCAGAATTAGCAGGCATAGTTTTACGGTGAGAGGTGAATGATAGAAGAGACATCTAAGAGGCAACCTTTTCACGCTGGGGGTGGTACTTGTATGGAATGACTTGGCAGAGGAAGTGGTGGAGACTGGTACAATTGCACCATGTAAAACGCATTTGGAAGAGTATTTGAGCAGAAACAGCTGGGTGCTGGCACGTGGGACCACATTGGATTGGGATATCTAGTCGGCATGGACCGTTTGGAACGAAGGGATAGTTTTCTTGCTGCATATCTCTAGGATTCCAAGACTGTATGACTATTTCACCACCGATCACACCAGATGACCACCATTCCAAAGACTGCAACTTCCCCTCCCACGTGCTTGATGAAGCCCTTCCATTTAACTCATCAATTTCCTTCACACTCGGAACACACCCCTCCAACCCAAAAAAGGGCAGAGCCTTCCTGCTTATCACCCTCCACACTAGTTACCTCTGCATACAATGTACAGCCTTCACCATTTCTGCCACCTACAAACGGAAGCAAACATCAGACATATACTGCTCTCACAACTCTTATGCACTTTACAGAATTACCATTCTGTCCGCAACTCTCTCGTCAGTTCCACGCTTCCAACCAATCCGCCCACCCTTCCTGGCTGCTTCCTTTGCCACCGCATGAATTGCAAAACCTGTGGCCACACATCCACCCAACCAGGGTCCAAACCCCCAAAGTAGCCTTACACATCCATCAGACATTTACCTCCATTTCCATACACGTCAGTTACTGTATCCATTGCTCCCAATGCAATCTCCTCTACATTTAGATGACAGGATGCTGACTCAAAGAGCGGTTCAGTGTACACCTCCAAATGCCTCACGGGCAATCACCCCAACTACCCTCCCCACTTCTGAGGACATGCCGGATAATGGCTTTCTCCGTTGGGACTCGCTTAACACCCGAATTTGGAGAAAGCACGCCTCATCTTTTGCCTTGGTATCCACTAGTCCCATGGCATCAATGTGGATTTCACCAGTTTCCCCTTATCCCCTCCCCCCACCTATTCCAGTTCCAAACTTGCTCATGGCTTGACCTACCTGTCCATCCTGCTTCCCAATTATCACCCCCATGCTTCCCTCTGACCAATCACGATTTCACCCACTTCTATCCATCTATTGCACACTCAGCTGCCTTTCTGCCAGCTCCACGTTCCTGCCATTTAATCTGTCCACCCTTGAGGCTCAAACCCCCAACTCTAATGAAAGGCTTTTGATGAAATTTCGATTTTCCTGCTCCTCGGAATATGCCTGAACTGCTGTCCTTTTCGAGCAACACACTTCCGTTTAATCTCCAGCATCTGCAGTTCTCCCTTTCACCTACGTCATTAAAGCTGTATTTTGAGTTTCAGCATCATTCTGTTCGTGTATTTCACGCTCTGTCCGCCCACAAATCTCAGGCATGAGATCTGACCTTATACTTAATTGCAGATGCTGCTTTTCATGCATTGTTTTAATTCTGACATTTTCAATGTGTCACTATTATCTCGATTCTGTACCTTAACTCTAAGGGTGATGACCGGTCGACTGTGCATTAGCAGGAGTAAACTGCACTTTCCCACACATGAAAGAATCTCCTCATTACTTTTGAATCCTACAAGAATTCACTGTGCAAGAAAGAGAAAAGAAACCTTTAGTAACTTAAGATCAGTTGATTTGAAGAATTCCCATCTTCAACTGCTGCGGTCAGATCGACTCGACCCGTCCTTCTCCTGAGGAGTGCCGTGAGTTTATAAAATACTCATACACTGATGCATAAGTTTCAAGGAACAGATCAAACATTGGTGTTAGATTTTCCATTGTTCTTATTCACAAATGTCCGAACCGTGGACAGTTATTAATCATCCCAATCTAAGTTTGTAGAACATTCCTGACCATATTCGCTGCATTCTTGCTCATTCTCCGGGAGAATGAACTCTCTTCTGATTGGTTAAATATAGTTCCTTATGGGAAAATGTGTCACTGTATCGATGATGTGAAAATGCAGCTCAATTCTCCGGGATACAAAAATCGTTTCATTTCCGGCTGTTCCTCAAAGTGTAACATGTATTTAGGACCGACTCCAGTGCAGGTTCACTGTGAATTCACACGTTCTTTATTTCACATATAACATAAAATATCAGCACATTTACTGAAAGCTAAACATCGTGGTATATGCGAATTTCCAGGTGCATTTATTGAAATGAATGTCTGTCACAACACCTGCCTACGTGGTCCTGCTCTGATTGATCGTGATGAGATTATCACGCCATTTCCTGAATCATAAGTTATTGGCAAACAATCGAAATATCTCCAATGAAGCATATCAACTTGTTCAAATCATCTCAAATTTCCAGAATTCAACTGTAACTGGGTGCTTACTATATTCGAAGGTTCTCCTGAAGTACAGCAGAAACTAGTTATTTCATTTTCATTGTCACTATGAACAACTAATTCATAACTTTGTTTGTTACACTGGAAGCTCGTTGGTAGATTATAACTTGCATGTTCATTGGTATAGATCAACACCTGCATCGACATTCATATTATCGGAAAAAATACTCCCTCACCTTTCTTCAACATCCAACTCATTTATAAAAATCGCAAAGAGCAGAGCTTTCCTAACAAATCCATCAGGAATTTCACTCGGCACCGACTTCCACGATGCCCTATCCAATAATTTTCAGTGTACACTTTGTGCTCACTGTTACTAAGGAAATGTTTTGTTTTATTTAATTTAGTAAGCCTGCCAAATTAAACGTTAACAGATGAAAATTAACTGAGTATTTCCTGCATTACTTTGCCTCTTTGGAACGTTAAGAAAATCCTTCTGTCTCTAATTTATCCACTTGCATTAAAAAAAGGTTTTCAAAATAAAGGAAGAAACATAAATCAATATTTACATGGTAAAAATTTAATGAAGGATTGAAATATTTCATATCTTTCCCTCCTGACTCTGTCAGTTCATGTCTCTTTTTATATTCCCCACTCACCAGCACGTTAACTTATCATTGGATAAAATTAACAGCGACAGTCACCGTTACTAAAACATTTATAATCTGCGCGGCTGCCAAGGTGTCTCAGCAGGTCGGATGTTTGTTTGCATTAATTCTAACACGAGGAATGCATGAACGGCTTCTCCCCGTTGTGAAGCCACATGTGCCTCAGCAGCTTGGACGCCTGAGAGTATCCTTTCCCACACACACAGCATTTTTATAGAGAGTTGTGCAAATACGGAATGAGCTGCCAGAGGGAGGGGTCGAGGCTGGTACAAGTACAGAGTTTATAATGCATCAGGATTGGTAATTGAGTAGAAAGGAGTGAGACAGAAATGGGTCAAATGCTGACTGATGAGATGAGAGTTAATAATGATATATTGTCAGCATCGACAAGTTGAACTGAAGGATCTGATTCTGTGCTTTCAATTTCTATGACTCACTCTGTCTCCATCTCTCTCTCTCTCTCTCTCTCTCTCTCCCCCCCCCCCCACCCCCCCGTCCCCGTCATGTCTCGCTGCGATCTGGCCCCAGTTCAGAGAAGGAACTGGGATTGGTGGTGGGACAGTGGAAAGTGGATTGCTCCCACTTCAAACAATTTCTACCCAATCAAATCCCTGGGGGTGGGTAAACTGAAGTCTACTCCAGTACTGGCAGATCTTGAGTTGACCCATGCAGTGAAGGTGTGTGTGTGACAAAACACATGGAGGGCGTGTGAGACGGAGAATGGTAGAATGCGTGTAACAAACATGGGGAGGCTGTGTGAGACAAAAACAGGGGGAATGTATGTGACCAGACAGGCAACGTGTGTGTGACAAAAACAGTCAGGATGTGTGTGTCCTCAAATATGAGAGAGGTTTTAGATAATTTATTTATGTTCGGACTCCAAAACGCTCACTCTTTCAGCACTAATCTTTTACAATGGAAAGAGAAAGCGCCATTCCGTGAGTTCTAGCCCTCTGACAATACATGCTGTCTTGGCTCTCTCATTGGAGCCTGATCCGAGTGTACTATTTTACTCACTTGTGCAGTGTTCAGAAGTTTTGAAGCAACGAAAGATAACATCGGTGAATTCCTGCGCCTTATGATAATAACAGTCTCCTGCGAGTGAGGGAAACGGAGGGAGGTGAGCTGAAAAACTATTTTTCCCCATCAACCTTGACGAATTCCTGCCTCATCCTCAACAAGGCACAAAACCTACGGCCAAACTGCCTCTTATTAACCGTCACAGGCCACATTGAATTTGCTACTGGGTAGTGGACTTGTCAGGTGTCAGGTTTGAAGGTCGGCGAGCAATTTCCTGATCGTGAACACAATTCGGTTATGTTTACTTAAGCAATAGAAAGAGGTAGATATATACTGCAGGAAAAGACTTATAGCTGAGGGAAAGATAATTATGATGGGATTAGACAATATTTGGTATGTACAGGATGTGAAAATGAACTAATGGGATGAGCAAAATTGAAATGTGGAGTGTATTCAACGAACTGCTATTACATGTACTTGATGATTATGTATCTGTCAGATGCGAAGGAAGTTGGCGAGCGAAGCAGCCGTGGTTTACGAAAGAACTTGAAGCACATGTCAACAGAAAGAAGGAGGGTTATATTAGGATGAGACGTAAAAGCTCAGTTAGGGCGATTGAGAGTAATAAGTTAGTTAGGAACGACCTGCACAGAGAGACTAGCAGCGTCAGAAGAGGACATGAGAATTCGTTGGCGGATAGAAACTTAGAAACCCTAAGGCTTTCTAAGTGTATGTGAAGAATCAAAGAATGACGCGAGTTAGCTTAGGACAAGTCAAAGCTGGTAGTGAAGAATTGTGTGTGGAATCAGAGGAGATAGGAAGGCGCCAAATGACTATTTTTCGTTCGTATTTATATTGGATGAGGGCAATGTTGTCGAGGAGAATCTGAGATACAGGCTATCAGACTAGATGGGACTGAGGTTTACAAGGAGGACTTGTTAACCAGTCTGGAAGGTGAGAAAATAAGTAAGGAGGATAGCAAAAATTGTTCCCTTGTTCAAGATGGGCAGTAGAGACAGCCCTGGTAGGTATAGATAAGTCAGCCTTCAAGTGGCTGTGGGAAAGGGTTGGAAAACTTTATAAGAGAAAGTTTGTATAACCATCTAGAAAGGAATAAGGTGATTAGAGATAGTCAGCACTGTTTTGTGAAAGTTAGATCGTGCCGCACAAATATCGTTGAGTTATTTGAGAAGGTGAGCAAACAGGTGGATAATGGATAAGCGATTGATGTGTTGTGTATCCAGTAAGGCTTTTGATACATTTTCCCCCAGTAGGCTAATAAATAAACTACAGAGGCATGGAATTGAGGATGATTTACGGGTTGGACCAAAAAATGGACAGCTGAAAGAAGATGGAGGGTGGTGGTTGAAGGAAATATTCATCCTGGGGTTCACTTGCCAGGACTGTACAAAGTCTTGGGTAGTGCTGAAGTATTTTATATTTTGCAGAGGTACAGAGATAAACTGCAGAGCTGGGCTGAGAGCTGGCAAACCGAATTCAATGCGGAAATGTGTGAGGTAATTCTGTTTGGAAGTAGGAACAGGAATGAAAAATGTTGTGTTAATGTTAAGCTTGTTGGTAGTGTAGATGAACAGGGAAATCTCGCTATCCATGTACATAGACTCCTGAAGTTTGCCACCCAGATTGACAGGGTTGTTATGTAGACATACTGTGTATTAGCTTGTATTAGGAGAGGGATTGAGTTTTGAAACCATGAGGTGATCCTGCAGCTGTACAAAATAGTGGTGCGTCTACACTTGGAGTTTCGTGCACAGTTCTCGTCATAGCATTTTCGGAACAATATGCCAGAATTGGATAGGTTTCAGAAGGGATTTACTCAGATGTTGACTGGTATGGAATATGGCCTTATGAGGAAAGACTGAGCGATGCGAGGCTGTTTTTGTTAGAGACAAAACGGTTGGAGGTGAATCATTGTAGACATATACGATAATCCCAGGTGACGATTTGGAGATGCCGGTATGGGACAGGGGCATACCAAGTAAAAACTCACACACCAGGTTATAGTCGAACAGGTTTACTCAGAAAGGCCAGCTTTCAGAGAGCTGCACGTTGATCATGTGGTTGCGGAGTAAAAGATCCCTGAGACCCAGAATTTAAAGCAAAGGTTTACAGTGCAATTATACTAAAAGTATATCTTGAAAAAGAGAAGGATTGTTTGTTTAATCAGTAATCTTTTAGAATGAACTTATTGGTTTCAATTCTTTCATGTGGAAATCGCAGAATTTTTCTCAAAAAAAAGATAAGCAGAGGTTTAGAAACGCTGGATAGTGAAAGCCTTATTCATCGAATTTTCCGTGCTAGCACGATGGTACATAGCTTTAACTTGAAGAGTGATAGATATAGTGCAGATGTCAGAAGTCGTTTCTTTACTCAGAAAGTAGTTCGGACATGCAACAAACTGCTACAACAGTCATATCCACGTTAACTGGAAGTGCATTTAAATGGTCGTTTGATAGACAAATGAATGGATATGGAGTAGTATAGATTCGATAACCTTCAGATTGGTTTCATGGCATGGCCACAAGATGGAGGGCTGAAGCGCCTGTACTGCGCTGTTATGTTTCATATTCTATCTTCTAACCCTGATTAATATCTATCCCACCTTCAGTAACAGGCGCAAAATGATCCGGGAAAGGGAAACGGCATTTCGCTCTCTCTCTCTCTCTCCCCCCCCCCCCCAATCTCTCTCTTCCCCCCCCCCCCCCCCACATCTCTCTCTCTCTCTCTCTCTCTCTCTCTCTCTCTCTTTGTATTTCTCTCTCTCTCCCTCTGTCTCACTCTGTTCGTCCTCTCTGTTCAACCCCTTCGCCTTTCACTCTGAGGATCTGAAAATCATGCACTCTCACATCCTCGTGTCACCCGAGGGTGCTTCCCTGAGGAATTTACACCGTGAGGGTCACGTAGTGGGACGTGGTCTCTCTCCCTCAGGCCGTCGACACCAGACAAGGTCCAGTAACAAAAGCAGCCTCAGCCAGTGGAATCGAACGATGCACATGGAGTGCGGAGGTTGCAGTGATTGACAGTGCCGAGTAGGGAGTTGCAGTTCATCACTGATTGTATCACATCACCAGAGCCCAGGCAATGGAGCTAAACCGAGCTGTTGTGCCGCCCCATAGTGTCAAACAGCCGGTGGAAACGGAGTCTGTGCTCGGATGGGTTGGAGGAGGTTAGGGTCATGTCATCCAATGGAACCATATGATAATGTAGCTCAATTCCCTCCTCTTACACCACCCCTTTCACTTTTGGAGACATCACCAATTCAAAACCGATCTTCTAGAAGCTGGTGGACAAGCTTATCTGACTCCAAAATTAGGGAAAATATGATCAGGGTGAGATGAAAAATTTTTAGAGCGGATCCGAGTGACAACGTTGGCAAGCAGGGAGCATTGTGTGCATGGAATGAGATGCCAGAGTAAGTGCTGCATGCAGATACAATTACAATGATTACAAAACATCTAGATGGTGACGTGAACAGGAAAAGATTTGAGGGAATTTTGAAAACCGCTGACAAACAGGACTCGTTCATATGGGGACAGCTGGTCGGAATGGATTAGTTGAACTAAAGAGTCTGTGTATATGCTGCCTGATTGTATGAGTGAACCCTTTCCCACACCCAGAGCAGGTTAATGGTTTTTCCCTTGAGTGAACTCGCTGATGCTTTTGCAGATTTACTTTGCCATTAAAGCATTTGCCACCGCTATAGAGTCAGAGACATGTACAGCGTGGAAACAGACACTTTGGTCCAACCCGTCCATGCCGACGAGATATCCCATCCCAATCTAGTTCCACCAGCCAGCAGCCGGCCCATATCCCACCAAACCCTACCTATTAATATACCCATGCAAATGCCTCTTAAATGTTGCAATTGTACCAGCCTCCACAACATCCTCTGGCAACTCATTCCATTCTCGTACCACCCTCTGCGTGAAAAAAAATGCCCCTTAGGTCTCTTTTAAATCTTTTCCCTCTCACCCTAATCCTATGCCGTCCAGTTCTGAACTCCGCGACCCAAGGGAAACAAAAAACTTTGTCTAATTATCCTATCCATGCCCCTCATAATTTTGTGAACCTCAATAAGGTCAACCCTCAGCTTTTGACGCTCCAGCAAAAACAGCCCAAGCCTGTTCAGCCTCTCCCTGCAGCTCAGATCCTCCAACCCTGGCAACATGCTTGTAAGTCTTTTCTGAACCCTTTCAAGTTTCAAAACATCTTTCCGATAGGAAGGAGACCAGAATTGCATGCAATATTCCAACAGTGGTCTATCCAATGTTCTGTACAGCCGCAACATGACCTCCCAACATCTGTACTCAATACTCTGAGCAATAAAGGAAAGCATACCAAACTCCTTCTTCACTATCCCATCTACCTGCGACTCTACTTTCGCGGAGCTATGAACCTGCATTCCAAGGTCTCTTTGTTCAGCAGCATTCCCTAGGACGTTACCATTAAGTGTATAAGTCCTGCTAAGATTTGCTTTCCCAAAAGACAATACCTCACATTTATCTGAATTCAACTTCATCTGCCAATTCTCAGCCCATTGGCCCATCTGGTCGAGATCTTGTTGTGATCTGAGGTAACCCTCTTCGCTGACCACTACACCTCCTAACTGTACCTCTTATGTTCGCATCAAAATCATTTATGTAAATGACAAAAAGTTGAGGGCCCAGCACCGATCCTTGTGGCACTCGACTGGTCATATGTAAAATGTCTGTTGCTCGACTGAACAAGTTGGTGTGAAGTGAAGATGAAAATTTTGTATGAATCCTTTCCCACACTCTGATCCGGTGAACTGCCTCTCCCCAGTGTTGCAGCGTCAATGAATTTGCAACAATGATGTGGATCTGAATTTCTTGCCACTCTCCTCAAATTAAATAGTTTCTCCATAGAACTAATGTCATTGTGTCTTTCCAGATGGGATGCTTTATTGGGAGCCAAATAAAGAACACTTGTAACTCTGTCTTATAACTCTGGATGATGTACTATATTTTAAGGTTGTCAAACCGTTTAGACCTCTTCACACATAGTACACTGGAACACTCTCATTGCAGTGAGTGTGTATCTCAACACTTGTTCATTCACAATTTAAATAAACTTTTTATTACACAGACAGAACAGTTTGTCCCTTAACAGTCGAAGGCTGGTTATTTTCAGACCCTGCAGAAGGGTCACTTTTTCAAATTTTGATGTGCTGTTTCGTTCAGGTCTCCATTCAAGCTCCTGTGAAAGAAGATAGAAGTGGCATTGTCAGCCCAGGACAGAAATTCACGAAAGAAAATCTGAGAACCTAAAATGAGAACTGATTAATTGAACAGAAGCGAAACTCAGGGAAAAAAAAACAAGATTCCTGAGACCGCTCTGTCTCCAAAGTTGCCAGTCTGCAGACACGACCGAGGAAGAGAGACTGACAGCCAGTGAGCACATCCGCCTTTGGGTCACGTGTTGTAATTGAAAATGTGTTGCTTGAAACAGGATAGAGAGTGGGTCCAGGTGACAAACTTTGACTTCCCTAGCTTCCTTCCTCCACAATTCCTCGCCTCCTGGATTCAAAATCGTGTGCAACAAATTCAGAACTTACACACTTTCCACTGTTTTGTTTCCAATTTGTTTCTTTCATTTGGAAGCTGGCCCCGGCACACCATTTGTTTCTCTTCTCAGGGCTGAATGGTTCTGATATTCCGTTGCTCCGGTGTTCCACACTAACTTAGAGCTTTCTTTTTTCTTGATCCAACCCACTTATTGTTAAAGCCTTTTCAATGTCTAGCATTCCCAGATCTATTGAAACCTCCTTGACATCTCTCTCTCTCTCTGCACCCCCTCTCCCCCCAATCACCCTCACCCACCCGCCCTCTGAGTGTCTAATTATATGTCAGCGTTTTCTGGTATTCAAGATGTGGATTTAAGATCAAGGAACTCGAAATTAAATCTGCAGCTGATAACAAGCTGTGTATCTGAACTGAAGCAAAATGCAGCCTGACACAACAAACATTGCAGAACACACAGTTTGGGCACTTAGTTAGCATTTTAGACCATAAGATGTAGGAGCAGATATTAGTCCATTCAGACCATCAAGTCGTCTATACGTTTCGATCATACATGATACGTTTCCTCACCCCATTCTCCCGCTTTCTCCTTGTAACCCTCGATTCTCAAGAACCTATCTATCTATCTCAGTCTTATATATACTCATCGGCCTGGCCTCCACAGCCTTCTGTGGCAATGAATTCCATAATCTCACCACTCATTTGATGAAGAATTTTATCCCTATCTCTGTTCTATATGGTCTTCGCTTCTCTCTAAGTCTATGCCCTCAGGTCCTAGTATCTCCAACTAATGGAAACATTTTCCCAACATCTACTTTGATAAGGACATTCACTATTCATCACTGTTCAGTTAGATGCTTGTTCATCTCTCCAAACTCCAACGAGAATAGAACCACATTAATCAATCACTAAAATAGCAATAAATGAAGTTGGAAGACCCTATACAGACCACAAGCAAAACTAATACAATTTACAAAATAGCGTGCAGGAACTGTAACAAACACGATATTGGACAAACAGGCCACAAACTATCCCCAACGATACATGAACGCCAACTATCCACAAAACGACATGACCCTCTCTCACTGGTATCATTACAGATAAGGAAGGATACCACTTCGACTGCGACAACACATCCATCTTAGGACAAGACAAACGAGAATTCCAAGAAGCTTGGAATTTCAACCGGAACTGTATCAACAAACAAATCGCGTTATACCTCATCTACCAGACCCTGAGGAAAATAACAAGAAATGACATCACCACAGGAAAAAACATCACCAACTCAAAGAAACCCAAACATATAAATAGAAAGCAGGTATCATGTTAACTACTTCGTCTGAGGCCCACTGAAGATTTACCAATAGAGTGATGAAACGTCTGGAAATGAACCTCACAGCTCAAGCAAGCGAACCCAACTCCACATCCATGCCTCATTCCTGAGAACATTCTCATGAGCATCCTCTGAACACGATACAAGTACAAAGGACACCTCCTGAGAAATGGGACACAAGACATTCGAAAATAGTCCAATTGTAAGAATGTAGAATCTCTTTGTTTAGAGATGAGGAATAGTGAGGAAACAAGTCACCAGCTGGTGTAATTTACAAGCCAACTCACAGCAACTATAATGTGAAATAAAACAAGTATAAAAAAAATTATGTTTGAGAAATAAAGGATGGCAATAATCTTCAGTGATCTTAATTTCCACTCGCCCAGTCCCGGATCCTTTGTAAAGAAAGTTCAGAGGACATTAAACAATGAATCAAATATGTCCCATCGAACACAACGAAACTTATCATGGTCTTCGATTAATTTACAGACTCCTTAGTTACAGTGATATCCTGGAAAACTATCTCATTGTGAAAATTAGGGAAGGAGATGGATCTTTTTGCCAGAAAATAATAAATCTGTCGCTAATCTTTGTTTGTTTCATGGGTAAGAGCATCCAGGTTCCTCTGCACCATATTGTATTGCAGTTTATCTCGATTTTAATAGTATTCGGACTTTGACTCTTCCTACAGAATTCCTGACCTCACATACCGGACAGGAAACTGCAGCTGTCATTTTTGTTCCCTAACCAGTCGACCTACATACAGTATATCACTTTGCAGATTCCCCAACCTCATCACAACATGCCCTGCCATCTATTGTGTATCATCAGCAAAACTGTCAAATTTCACTCTGTCACTGCATCAGATCGTTAATACAGAGAAACAGTATTGAAGCCATATACCTGACATTATTGCATTTCACTAATTACATTTTCCAACTTTAAAAAAATACACACGATTCGGTGTCTTGTGTTCAGTAAACAATGGACAGTCAATGCTCATTTATTACAAAACACCATGAACTCCTAACTTGTTCAATGACGTTTTCTTCTTTGGCCCAATATTGAGTCTCTGGTAGAAATACAAATACAGTTCAACTACCTGCTTCCTTGATAAACTCTTCATGTCATGTTAGCAAAAATCTCGACCAAATTGCCAAAGTGTGATTTTCCTTTCAACGAATGCTGTTGACTGAGTTTGCAATAATCTTTTCTAAGCTATCTGTTTTACTTCCGTTACAATGGTCCCTAGCATTTTCAAATTCACAAAAATCGCATTGGTGCACATGGAAGTCATTTGGTCCATCCCATCAGCGACAACGTTCAATGAGATCCTGGCTGATTTGCTTAATCCTCAACTCCACCCTTCTACCTTAATCCCACGGCCCTTGATTCCCAAAGTGCTTAAATGTCTCTTTAGCTCAGTCTTGAATATACCCTGCCTTGACAGTCCTCTGTTGTCAGGAAATCCACAAATTTGCTGCCCTCTGAAAGAGAGAATATCCTCCTCATTTGTGTCTTAAATGGGCAACACCTTCCTCTAACTTTAGGTCCTCTGGTCCGACACTACCCCAGGTGTAAATCAAAACAGAACAAATCTCTTAAGTTAGTTCTGCACTCACTGTTGTGTCCCGTGGCAATTCTGAGCAGTGGAATTATTTTCGTTTTTGACCTCTGGTAAAACAATCTGCCCTGATCTGCACACTCGATTTGCCAAAGACGATTCTGCTTCAAAAACACTTCATCAGCTGTGATCCATTTGACGGTGACAGACTCTATACAAACACAAGGACATCTTTCTTTCTCGATTCATTGCAAAGTTTATTAATCTCACTGCACATGACAATGGATACTTCCCATCCACTCCATCCATCATCAATGTTTGTAGTTCAGTTCAATCTCCCATTAGCCTCCCCCGTTCTTAACAAATATATATGGAAAGCAAACATTGAGATCATTTTGCAGACAGAGCAAGCCGAGAACCAGGCTTTCAGGTTGGAAGCCTCCATTCCAGAAGCAATGTTAAGGGCCCCAACACCTCATGTACCTGTGGCTGAGTCGTTCAGATAATGAGTCAGCAATCCTACCGGGGTTTCTCTGCATTGACCGAATTCTAAAGGCTACATCTTCCCAACTTGAGTGTCGAATGACCTCCTGCTATACGCATTAATTTTCACACTTCAAAACCCAGTCTCATCAAACAGATCTGGACATTGGTGTACATTTTGGGAAACTCAAGGTCTGAACCACAAATACACTCCTGTTTCTCTTTTCACGGATACTGCTCGAATTCGAATATCTGCAGTAATCCTTGAATTTATTCTGCGCACGTGCTGGCTTCCATTCAAAAATCTTCAATCCCAGTGCTCAGGAATCTCACCCTGGTCAGTGGCAACACTTACTACTGTTCATCAAATTGCCCAAACACACTGCTCCTTCCAACGTCATTATGAACAATCTTTGGAAATATCTGGTTCAACTTTCCTCTGAAAAACGACCTTGCCAGCCTTGGCAATCTCTCCACAAAAGGGGATTTCATCATCCCTGGTAATGGTGGAAGGCGGAGATTTGTGAAGTGAATTTGAGAAAACATTGTCGGTTGGCAGGTGGAATCTTTTTAACGAAACGCAACAGGAAATCTACTGTCCAGTTTTGTGAATGTTTATGACCAGTTTGGGAAGGAGAATTAGAGGGAAATGCAGGGTGAACTGCCCAACTGAGTAGAGACAGTCCAGACATTTTTCCTCTCGTTAAGAGGCCGGGACATTGACTCTGATGTTCTTCAGACATGCTCAGATCTGAGATATTGAAAGGATCCTCATTCCTACACATCAGGAATTCAAGCATAATTTCGGTTTTGGAACAACGAGAAAGCTCTGTTACGGACAAAACACTAAAAGGTTCAAACGGATAGAGTCCTGGTTATAGAAAAGCCGGTTATCGGTGACATGAATGTTTCTGCAGAGGGTGCGATCAGACTGTGACCTTGTCTCCACAATACATATGCTGGACTTTATTTTGGACAAGTAATGCTCATAGAGGTCACTTGAGATTCATGGAGCAGCAGGCCGAAGCTTGAAATCAGTAACAGCCAGCTTTAGAGAGCCATGCAAGCTCTGAATTCAACAGTCTCTCTGCTGAAATTGGTAAACGCATGCGGCTGTTAAAGGAAAGGTCGGTTGTTTGAGATCTTCAGGAACGGATATATAACTGTTCTCACTTCATCCGTCTTCTTTCCTGCATAGTTTGGGTTTTCAATTTGGTCAGTGAAATGTTCCCTGAAACAGCAATCTTATCCGGAACCACAAACGTGTCTCTGTATTCTTTTAATGACTAACGTTATAGACTGCGGATTTCGGGAGACTGAAACAAAAAACAGAAACTTCTGGGGAAATCCACTAAGTTTTGCATTAGCTGACGGGGAAAGCAAACTTCTGATAATGATCTGGAAAAAATTTGAAACATTGTCTCTGAATCTCTCTCCACAGATTCTGCAAGACTTGTTGAGTGTATTTTCCTGCAGTTTCTGCTTTTGTTTTTGGCTCTCAGTCCATTCCATTTATTGGCATGGAGGATACCGACATTTAACTCTTTCGAAAGCTTTGATCTTTGAATTCAAATTAACCCAGCAATGATTCGCTCTGCCTCACTCCACGGTGAAAGAGAGAACTGGAAAAGTATACAGCAGGCGTGGTTCTGCTGCCGTGGTCGAGTGGTGAAACTGTTCGACTTGAAGTGCATTGGGAATTCCCCACGGAGGCTGCAATCCTGCAGAGAAAAACGAAGTTTCCTACCCATCCTATTGTTTGGGATCAAATCAGGGCGTGAGGATTCACTTGGTCCAGGTAAGGATTGGTGAAATCTCCAGCGCACTAATCAAACCGTTCAGTTGCACATGTACATGGGCAAATACGTTTGAACTGATGGACCACATAATCGGAAATGAGATATGAGCAGTGCAAGTGCCAAAAGACATTTTCTGTTCTGGAGATCTGCGACCAACTGCGGTTACTGGACAGCTTTTGCAAAACGTACCTGAGCTGGCAAGGGGTGGAATTGAGCCTACCCGATCTGTGTTCCAGATATGGTATCGATTGGATCATTGAGATTGGGTATAACTGCCACAGTGCATTCTATGAGAATCGGTAAGATAAGATCCTGGTCTCTCTTTGCCCTGCCGTGTGCAAGCACATACCTTCTCAATACCCTGTGTTTGATATTCCCTGGCCCCGCTTTCAGGTCATCATTGGCTTTACGATCTTCCTGTGTTTATATCAAACAGTTCAGTGACTTCGGAGTTGGATGGTCAGAAGGAGATGGAGATGAGACAGGCAGAGAAACAAAACGAGACCCGACGTGAAAGTCTTTCGAGTTTGCCGTGAGTCAGTTGATTTAAATGAGGGTTATTTGCTTTTCGCTGTTCTTTCAGATTCCCAGGTGCCACAGGTCGCTGGATTTTGGGAAATTGAACATTACACATTAACAACCTGTGGGATTATTACAGCTCACTGTCGATTTAATATCACAGATCACTGCAATGTTTTATCTTAACTTGAAAATGGGCTTGCGTTCAACCTAAAGCTGCGTTTTGTCGAAGAAACTTTAAACAGGGAGCACATGGAACGTGTATAATCCTACGATCTCTGCCCCTCTGGGGAGATGTGTTCGTATATCTTCCACTGTGGCTGAAAATGAGTATGGGTTTCTCAAGGGGGTTACAACATAATATGAAAATGTGTTGCTGGAAAAGCGCAGCAGTTCGGGCAGCATCCAAGGAGCTGCTGCGCCTTTCCAGCAACGCATTTTCAGCTCTGATCTCCAGCATCTCACTTTCTCCTACAACATGGTATGACCATGTCAACCTTCAGTCCCATTATTGTATCACTTAAGATCACAGGTAGAATTTCATTGGCGTTTGCCCTGGAAACATCAGAATAAACGAGATTATGTGGCAAAAACGAAAAGTAGGACTATAATAGAATGATGTCTCTGAGCCACAAAGCGTGATGGGCCAAGTGGTCATTTTTAAAAACTGCAAAGAATGTAAGACGGGGGAAACCGATCTGCAGCGAGACTGATCCGAAAGGAAAATGCAAAACCAGTGTCATTGAGAAAGGAGACAGTGTTTTCTGCCGCCCTCGTTGGTGAAGTAACCGTTATGTATCTACTCACTCACTGCCACGGCGCACGTTCAGTTCCCAATCTGGAGATGGGAGTTTGGCACTTCCCGCCCATTGTGATGACAGTGTTTGTGAAACAGAAAATGAAGTGGGAGCTGAGAAATGATTCGCTTTTGTACCAAACGTGATTCATGATAACATAAAATAAAGAACTACGGTTAATGGAAATCTAAGACAAAATCAGGGCTTGACTGATAGATTATGCGCCTTGCAGCATTTTTGGAGAGAAATAGAGTTAATGTTTCAGATCGACAGAAACAGATTAGTTACAGATTGCCATATCATGATGGCGGGGAAATTACCACTTTTGTCAACATTTTTATCAAAATTTCTCATTCGCTGACACCGTCATTTCGAAATATTTAAAATGGTTTAATCGACTGTAATGCTGTTTCCGTTGCCTTTCAGTTGCTGAAGGTTTGTGCTTATATTGTTACTTTTTTATTTTACTTTCTCTCACTCAGCAGCCATGTCGAATGGAGAATTCGTCCCCCCTTTGTATAAATCAATGGAGTCTGTATTTGTCTCTTTTTGTGATGTATGCACCACTCTGTTTCACATTTTCTGACGCTCAATCTGTTCATATTCCTCATTTCCCATTTCTGATCTTTGAAATGTCTCACATTCGGAGGCAGTATAATAGTGGAGTTGCTGAGAGACTATGTCCTCCCACCACTGGCTGGATTGTGTATAGCTGGGCCCACATTCTCCGGATAATGTATCTGTTACTTAGGGCTGCGATAAGGAGACGTTATTTACTCAACATGTTATGAGTCTTTCGAATTCTAAATACAACATCTTTTCCTCCGGAAATAAAAGCAGTTTCATTCGAAATATAGGATGACAATGATGTATTTACTGTTGGTGAAAGATGGATGATCGGTGACTGCAGAAAATGAAGATGGTCAGCTCTTGGTGTCTGTGCTATGGCCACAACATTTCCCGACAAATTTGCAGTGTCTGCTGCCTCAACTCATTATTCCCACTAAAACTGGGAGTAAAGGAGGGAGCGCAACAGAAGAGAAGAAAAGAATTTGTTTGTGGGATAATGGTAAGAACTTCCAGTTTGTATTAATAGTCAGCAAGAAACAACATTCATTGGTGGAGAAAAAAGGAAGGAATAACTCAAGGACCATCAAATCACAACAGGCAGAGCTCAAGTCAGAAAGCTGCGGGATCAGCAATATGACATTTGAAGAAGATGAAACAATGAGCCTTTGAAAGAGTGGACATCCACAACTGGCATTTGAATCCAAGTTCTCTTGTGTACTAGAGAAGCACTTTAATGAACCGAGTCACAGTGCCTCCACTAGAAGTGCGTTTACACATCCACACTTGTAGTTCTTTAACCACTTCATCACAAAAGTTTGGAAATGTTTTTCTTTTTTGTGTAAAATGTTGTTTGATGAGAATTGCAATCAATGCCCGCTTTTGAACAGACATTTCACAGTTTGACATTCTCCACTGAAAATGTACAGGGAAAGTCAATGTGCACTTACATTGGTTTCAAACTGTACTGTTCACTTGTTTAAACTGATAGAATAAGCAGAATGTATACATCCTTTCTTGGCCCATTGACAGCGTTCACACACCCAGAGCGATCCTCACACCAAGAGGAAGAAGGTTATTGTGGTGAATTGACCTGGAGTGAGTGTGAGCCAGAATCAACAATGGGCAGTGTAGGCAGACCCATTGGCATCAACACTGAGCCTAACACCACCAGCTCCACGATTACTTCATGCCTCATGCGTTCCAGTGATCATTGCCATGTACTTTTATTTGACTTCCCCACTCCGCTTCTTCACTTGTTCCCGACCGATTGCAGGTGTCTGCTTAGAACCTGACCCTTTTAGAAACGTGTCTCTATCAATGAGATATGATTCACTGATCATCCGAAGATACCCCGGAGAAGGAGAGAATTACTTAGTTTCTTGAACCCTTCAACTCATGAGCACGACGAATCATCATGCTTCTGCTAACGATGGATTGCTCGGATTTCGACCCGACAACACTGAAAAAACAGCGAGAAAATTGGCGCGGGATTTGCCGTGGTAGTTTCTCCGTGTATCTGCTACCATAGTCCTTCTAATTGGATGCAAACAATCCATACCTGCTGTCGAAGTGAAATGGAAAGCAATTACAATTAATTGCTGTCTGAAACTTTGTTAAGCTGCTCTCATACCTTGGCCTGAACGTGCAACGGAATGTATAGCAGCAATTGTCATCCTGATAAGGAGTACAGTTTCCGTGCCCTCACCCTTTCTGTAACAATAGTAGCGCGTTTGCTTTCAGTGCGAAGGCAACCCGATTTGAAAACAAGGTATCACTTATTTGCTGGTGTCACAGAGCACCACGGATTGTTGATGTCGCCTCTCTGTCAAATTAATCCCAAGATAATCTCTAAAAGGCCTCATTTTGATTTTGTCTGCTGTTTGTCAACTCGAATGACCCACCATCAGAAATCCTGAATCATCCTTTGGTGCAGTTCGCATGCTAGCGTGTCAGTCATTTCGCAACCTTCACATGTGCTCTGAAATCGAAGACATGTTGGAACTGGAACTGAGAAAGTGATAGACACGAAATGACGTTGTATCATTTACCTCATAGAAGAGCAAGAAAATGCAAACCTGGTCAGGGGAGGTGGTGGAGACAGCAAAGTGAAAACTCTTCTTTCTGATTCAGTCAGCAACAAGAGACATGAACGTGCCTCAGGCTGGATAGCTTTTCCATCTCGAACACCGAACAATCACGTCGAGTAAGGACCTCTTTGACACCACATTGTTTTGTTCTGCTAATTCGATTTGGAGTATCTTACCTAGGTTCTAGAAGCGCTTTTGTTTCACCTCCTCGTTTATTCTCCGTCCTTCATTCTCAGTTTGTTGGGAAGAACGAGGTGAGGCAGGAATCACTGCGGATATCACACGCTGATCATTATCTGCTGTCATTGTTCATTAATGTTACACGAAAAGCAAAATATTATGAATTGTATTTGGAATTTAAAAGGAAACATGTCGAAGGCCTCAGGCCTAAGTGACAGATATATTATCTAGAGAATGTGAGCCCAGCTCTACACACTCCAGCCGGCAGGACGAGAGATTGCCTCATCAGCTGCACTTTCACACTGTCTTCTGCAGTCAGAGTTTCCCAAGACCAGAAATGGGAAATGAAGGTTTTGGACAGAGACTATGAAAGAACGTGACAATGAACAGACTTAAAAAGACAAATGGAAACTCACATTGTGGAAGACAATGAAAGGGTCAATTGTCCAGTTGACATGGCTGCTAAGTGACAGAAAGGAAAAGAAAAATGTAATCATTAAAGCACAGCTTGTCACCAGCTCATGGAAACGGAAGCAGCATTACCGCCAAAAAAACCTTTTAAATTTCTTAAGTGATGGTTGTCAACTAATGAAAATTTTTGACAAATATGCTGATCCCACACATAATACTGAAACTTTGTCTGCATTACAATGTTGAAATAGTGAACGAACCTGCTTCTGTCGATCTGAAACAATAACACTGCTTTGCTCCATGGATACTGCCAGGCGCTGAAAATCTCTGGCATTCCATGTTTTTGTTTCAGATTTCCAGCATCCACAGCTCTTTGCCTTATGTTAACCTGAATCATGTTTTTGACAAATCATGACCACTTCTGAGACACATCCATAATTTCCTGCTTTAGGAATGCTCTCACTACGACACACGAGCACAGGAAATCTCCCATTGCCTGACTGGAAATCGAACTCGAGCCGGACCGCTGGGAGCACTGTATCAGAAACAGTAGAGAACCACAGAAAACAACAGACGCTGTCGTCCCTTTCATCAATTACACTTCTTTTGCAAGGTTTCTGAAGGTTTGTAGCTCAGGTTGAGGTTTTGGGTGTAGGTTTGCTCGCTGAGCTGTAAATTTGAAATCCAGACGTTTCATTACCTGGCTGGGTAACATCACCAGTGGCGACCTCCAAGTGAAGCTAAGCTGTTGTCTCCTGCTTTCTATTTGTATGTTTGTCCTGGACAGTGTTCCTGGCGTTTGTGGTGATGTCATTTCTGGTTCGTTTTCCGAGGGGTTGAAAGATTGTATCTAGATCTATGTGTTTGCTTATGACGTTGTGGTTGTAGTACCAGGCCTCTGGGAATTCTCTGGATTATCTTGGCTTACCCTATCGCAGGATAAATGAGTTGTTCCAGTCGAAATGGTGTTTTTTTTTCATCCGTGTGTAGGGCTGCGAAGGATAGATAGTCGTGTCTTTTGTGGCTAGCTGCTGGTCGTGTACCTTGGTGGCTAACCTTCTTCCTATTTGTCCGACATTGTGTTTGTGGCAGTCCTTGTATGAAATTTTGTAGGTGACGTTAGTTTTGTCCATGAGTTGTACTGGGTCTTTTAAGTTTGTTCGTTTTTATTTGAGAGTGTTGGTGGGTTTTTATGCTACGAGGATTCCCAGGGGTCTTAGTAGTCTGGCTATCATTTCTGAAACTTCTTTGATGTATGGTAAGGTGGTTAGTCTTTCTGGCTGTGTTCGGCCTGCTTGTCGTGGTTTGTTCTTGAGGAATCTGCAGACCGTACTTCTTGAGCGTCCATTCTTCTTGAATACGTTTTGTAGGTGGTTCTCCTCTGTTTTCCGAAGTTTGTCTATGCTGCAGTGCATAGTGGCTCGTTGAAATGGTGTTCTGATAAGCTTCGTTTGTGTGTGTTGAGATGGTTGCTGGTGTAGTTATGTATTTGGTCAGTGTTTCTTGGCTTTCTGTCGACGCAGGTTTGTAGTTCTCTGTTTTCCTTTCTTCCGAATGTGACATTCAGGAGTGTGAGGTTGCTGTTGGTTTCTTCCTCCGGGCATTCCAACCACAACGCCATAAACAAATACAGATATCTCGATACCATCTATCAACCCTTCAGAAAACGAAGAGGAAATGACATCACCACAAACACCAGGAAACCCATCCAGGACAAATGTATAAATAGAATGTATAAATAAATACTGCATACCCAGTCAGAACGTCCCAATGGATATCCTGTCTGACAGAAAGATCAGTGGAGAGTGGAATCCACTCCTTCCTGGCTCAGGTATACTTTGCAGACGTTGTCCTGGCTATTCAGTGCGAGAGCACACCGCAGCGGGTCACAGAGATATCCAGCACGGAGAATGTCTTTTGGCCTGTTTGCGCACAGTTCTCGACTCATTTACCAACACTTGGCTCATTAGTCTTATGAAGATATCGGTGCACCTATCAGAGACTTAATAATAGCATAACTACCGGACACAGCATCAAGTGTTCTCAAAACGGCAACAACGTAACACTGGGTTGAAAAACTCAATTAGATCATCGCCTGGAAATGACAAACAAATTTGCATTATGCCAACCAGTTTAAAATATATCCTGAAAAAAATAATTACTTCCAAACAAGTTTGATTTGATTTTATTGACAATGTCGAAAGCCAATGAAACAATCAGATGCTCCTGGGTATAAGACCGGGATAATTGAACAGTTCAGAAGAGAACTGCTAAGACCCAGCATTTCGCAGACTGCTGAGAAGTATCTCTCTTAAAAGTACCTTTTGGATCAGTAATTGGTGACGCAAAAATTGCCAACGAAGTGAAAAGAAGACACTGGAAGCTCCGAAGACAAGAACCTACAGCTGCCAGGTTTAAGATGAGAAATGTTGTTTTGTCAATCTAAGTGGAGAGTGTATCGGACTAGTATTATCGAAGGGAAGATAAAACATAGTTTAGAGAAAGAAATTGTCAACAGTGTTCAGTTAAATATTCTCTGCTTATTTTCAGAAATGACGTTGTTAAGTTTACTTTAAATAGCCCTCAGCCACTCGAAGCTTTAGATTCCTGCACGAGATAATTATTTTCTGTGTTGCTGGTTTAAAATTAAACAGGAGTTTTTACCTTGTGTCCTAACAATCTTGGATTTGAATCTGTTTGGACAAATTTGAAAAGACTTGGGGAAATGAAAATTCCCAACGGATTGAAACACTTCCAGGTTAGTATACTAGATCTTTAAATAAAACGCAAGTGGGACAATGTGATTATTTTTGGAGACTTGTGGTTGATTAAATGAAAAGAGAGTGAAATGTCTTAAAATTGCAACAGGATGTTCTGGGATTTGAAGGTGATTCTCAAATTTGCCAAGAAAGTTTAGAATGAAAGAAAAAGGCCATACTTTAAGTATTAACAAATAAGTTAGATTTGGGATTAACCAATGACAAAATAAAGCAGTTAAAGGAGTTAATGAAACACTTAGCTGTGACAGAAAAACAATGAAGTGCAGTTGAGGCAGAGAAAATTAAATTAATCTCGAGGAAAATGGAGTGAGAAGATCAACAAAGCGAGAGAGAGAGAGAAAAGAAAGGGGAGAACAATGAGAAAAAGTGAGAGTAGAGAAGGCGAGAGACAGAGAAAGAGAGAGATGAGATAGACAGGGAGGAAAAACAGAGAGAAGTTCCTTGGATGAGCAAAAGGAGATAAGAAAGGAAGAGAGAAGAGAGAGATGGAGAGAGAAAATTTGAACTTTAGAAGTTGCGACTTTGTCAGCAAAATCAACTTAGCAGGATGGAAATTAAAAGAGAAATTAGTGATATATGTAAATGTGTCACAACTCCGCAACATTTTGATGAGGATGATGTTGAAGCCTTCTTCATTTCAAGGAAAAAACGTGGCTAGGCAGATGGAATGGTCCGAACATTGATGGGTAATGGGAGTTCAGACTAAACTCGAAGTCAGAGCGAGTAAGGGATTTGGTATGATATTACCTGAGGTGTCAAAAGATTATGAATGAGTAAAACAGCCTACTTTCAGTGCTTCTGAACTGGTACCAGAAGTACATCGAGAGCGTTTCAGAAACACAGGTCAGACTTATGTTGAGTTAAAACACAATACTTTCGATCGATGGATGCTTATTTGGATTAAAAAAGAGGATATTTCAGGCTATTAGAGAGATTATTCTGCTGGAAGAGTTCAAAAACACGCTTTCAGAGATTGCAAAAATTCACGTGGAGGGAAAAAGAGTTCGGAAAGTCAGAAGGGGAGCAGAATTAGTAGATGAGTACACGCTGCTGCATAAGACAAGCTTCTGGACTGATATTCGTCCTGTGAAGGATAGAAATTGGCAGAAGTGGAGATTCTACATGACTAAACCAAGAACCGGGCGCACTTGGAAGATATTAGAGCAAGATAAAAAAAGAAGCCCAAGAGAGTGGAAAGGAGGTGGAAGGCCTCAGCTGTTTCCATTCTGGCAAAGTTGAACACGGAAAGACACAGTAATTCAAGGCGTTGTGGAAAATAAAATGTTTAAAGAAGCTAAACCATTGGCATTAATCAAGGTACGACAGGAGAACGCACAAAGAGATGAGGAGCTGCAGACGGATGTGCAGCCTCGGTAAGGGCTGGTTATGGAGTTTTTACCTGGTCAATACAAAGAATCTGCCGCTGTGTTAACGTTTACTCAGAAAGAACGGGGGTGAAGACAAGAAGCTACAAGTTTGAGAGTGACAGGATCTAACCAGTCGCTGGTAGTAAGGGATGGGCGAATATGTACCCTTTCATATCTGTTTCCCATGAGTGTCGTACTTTGTGGGATATATGAGCAGAAAATTAGCGTTCGCTTATGGAAGATCAGGTTAGAGTGCCAACCTAAGCCGGGGAAATTTACATTGAATGTCATAGACAGAGTGTCAGTTCCAAAAATTCAGCTTGTGCTTGGAAATGATTTGGCAAGATCCAATTTGGAAGTGACACCCCTTATTGTGGAGAAGCCCAAGGAAGACGAAGAAACTGAGGAGTTAAAACAGAAATATCTTTCTATTTTCCCAGACTGTATGGTAAACAGATCCCACTATCAATAGTCACAGCACTAAGTGACAAGTAAAAAGAAAGATGAAGGAATTGAGTTTCAGTCAGCTGATACACTACTTGATGTGATTCGTGTCGTGGGCTGAAGTACACAAGACTGTGTTGCAGCTATCACATAGAGAGGAAGTGTTATGGGTAGCACATGAACTACCTATCGGGGGTCACCGAGGGTTATGAAAAACGCAAGCTAAATACTAAACATTTCTATTCGCCTGGAATGCACACGGGATGTGGTTAGATTTTTCTGACAGTGTCATACATGTCAAATGGCAGGTAAGCCACAGTTGGAAATAAAAACGCGCCTTTGTTGCCAATTGTCACATTTGGAGAATCTTTCAGGTGGATTATAATTGATTGTGTGCACCCCCTCCCTAGATTTAAAAGTGGGAACCAATACTTCTTGACTACAATGGATGTACCTACCATATTTCCAATGGCAATTCCTTCCTGGAGTATCAAGGAAACAATTCTGGTAGAGGAATTAGTAGCTTTCTTCACGCGTTATGACCTACCCAGTCAAATTCAGTCCGACTAAGGGTCAAATTTTACTGCAAGACGGTTGCAAGAGATTATGGATGGCTGAGATACAACACTTTAAATATAGTGCATATCTTCCTGAATCCTTGGGAGCTTTGGAAAGATGGCTTAAGACCTTGAAGACGATGAAGAGAGCATACTGTCAAGATTACCCAAATGGTTGGGAAAAAAGATATCCCATTCATATTGTTTGTCGTTAAGGGTGTTCCAAACGAATCCACTTAGTCAATTCCTTTTTAGCCAATCTTCGCACATGAAGTGATTGCCCTTTGGAATTAATTAAAGAAACAAATGACAGGATCAAAGTCGGATATCACACAATTAAATCATGTATCGTAAGTGAGGGAGAGACTATACTGCGTCGGTGATTCAGCAAAACAGCACACAAAGATGGTACGGCGTAGAATTACGCAGATGGCAAATAAAAATCTGGGCCTCAGAGGTTTTCCCACGGGGATAACTTGTCAGTACTGTTACCAATCATTGGTGATCCATTCAAAGTTAGGTTTAGTGTTCCCTGTCTAAAAGTTGAGTCAGTTGAACTATTTAGCAAAGATGTCAGAAAGAAAATAAAAATGTATTGGATATGTCATGTGAACATGTTGAAAACGTTTTGCACAACAAAGGAAGAATTGGAGGAAGAGGTGTTCGTTACTGCCCAGCAGCGTGAGGAATCAAATTCAGATGCTTTAGATTTTTATGTGCCTCAAAACAGATTCTAAAACGCTGAAGTCCTTGAGAAGTGGGGTGGATTAGAAAGCTATCTGTCTCAGGAGCATAGAAAAGTGTTGAAAGATTTTTTTGGTCCTACAGATTCAGGGCACATGCAAGAATCACATGAGGAGGACGAAAGCAATTGAACACGAAGTAGATGTAGGGAATTCTGCTGCGATAAAGCAGCATCCCTCTCGACTTAATCGTCTCAAAGGCTGACAGGACAAGATACAGGTGAACACCATGCTCGACGAGAACATCATTGAACCAAGCCAGAGCGCGTGGAGTTCGCAGATTGTCTTAGTTACGAAACCGGATGATTTGTGTTGAATTCCGTGCGGAATACGGAACGGTCAACGCCGTTACAAAATCGAACTCATATCCAATTTCTAGATTGGAGGACTTCATCCAGAAAGTCGGACAAGCCAGTTACATCACCAAGTCGGGAATAATGCGCGGCTACTGGAAGGAACCATTGTCAAAGTTGGTGAACACATCTCTGCGCTTGTACCTCCATATAGGCTATATCAGTTTAAAGTGATGCACTTTTGAACTAAAAACAAGCCCGCCACACCCAAAGACACTTGTACAGAGTAGTGGCTGGGCTGAGAAATTGTGTAATCTATTTGGACGATGTAGCAATCCTTATCAATTCAAGGAATGATCACAAGGGACTGTTGGCAGGGCTCTTTAAACGACCACGATAAGCAAAACTGATAATAAAACAGAATTCACGAAAGCAGAGGTGATGTTCCTGGGATGTAACATCGGTCATGGCAGGTTGAGCACCCTCCAGAACGTGAAAACGAAGGCTTTGAGGAATTCCCATGATCAACCTCGAAGAAAGAATTTCTTTAATTCTTCAGACTCAGCAGACTCTATCAGAAGTCTGTTCCGAACTATACTAGTGTAGTGGCATCGTTAACCGATTTGCTGAAGAAGAACACTACTTTTCGGTGGACAGTAACATGCCACGAGGCAATCGACCATTTTAAGTTGATATTAACCACCAAACCAGTATTAACTACACCAAACGTCTAAAAAACTTTTAAAGTCGCCATCGATGGTCGTGACGTTAGAGTTGGAGGTGTACTCCAAAGGGAAAAATGAGCACGGGGAAGAAATGCCAGTTGGTAACTTTTCAAAGAAAATCAACATCTATCAGAAGAAATGCTCCACAATCGAAAAAAAAACTATTGAGTTTGGTACTGGCGTTACAAATTTAATGTATGTGCGATGAACAATGGATCGGAGAGGTTATGTACACTGACCACAATCCACTAAAACGGATTATTATTATATATGTAATCATATGAGAATATTTCGTTGGCTTATTATGGAAGAGACTTTCTATTTAAAAATCGTACATGTTGTGGGTCAGTAGAATGAAACCACAGACGCGTTATCGCAGATTCAACTGATGGTGTTCAGATGAGATTGTCTTTATTTCATGTTTCATATGTATATATAGGGAAAAAAAACTAAGTCAAAATTGTATGAAATTTATCGGTATGTTAGTGTAAAGTACTTAAAAATTAAAATGAAAACATATCTTCAATATGATGGTTCATTGTTTCCTGTAGAGGCGAGGTGTTTTAAACATATTAGTGCGCGTTTAAGAGATTTAAAAGCAGCAGAACAACCAGACACAGCAACAAGTGTTCTCAATAAGACAACGACGTAATACTGGGTCGAACAATTCAATTCGTTCATTGCCTGGAGACATAAACAGTTCGGATTTCGCAACTCAGTTTAAATTTTAATCAGAATAAAATATCAGTTTCAATTCAAATTATAATTTCGTCTCTTGAAAGTCTTTAAAAAAACAGGGACCCAATCAGATGCTCTGGGGTATGAGATGGGGGACATTGAACAGTTGAGAGGAGGACTGCCAAGACCTTGCATGCAACAATCTTCTTGAAAAAAGATATATCTGGAAAATAACTTTTCGATCCGTGATCTTTGACACAGAATCTCCGAACAGGGAAAAAGAAGTGACAAGAAGATCCAAAGACAAGAACCTACAGCTGCCTGGTTTTGAGAAAAGAAATGCTGTTTTGCAAACCTTAACTGGGAGTTTTATCTGAATAGTGTTATTGAATGGAACGTCAAAATGGGTAATAGAAATGCGTTGTCAATCGTGGTTTGTTAATTAATCTCTCTTTTACTTTAGAAATGAAGTGCTGAAACTTTACTTTGTGTAGTTTTTGGCCAATCGAATTGTTGCAGATTCCTGTACGGCACAAATCGATTCTATTTTGCTGTTTTTATCGTAAGCTGGAGGATTTACGCTGTGTCGTAACCAGTCTAAACAAATTTGCCAATACAAGTGTGGGTCGAAACAGTTCATTGAGTGCACTGGAGATTTGCATCATTCATGACCTGGAGGAAGTGATTCTCCCCGCCATGATCTGAATCTCCAAAAGCACAGTGCCATAGTTGACAGATTCAAACCTGCGTGGGAATGCCCCAATGGATATCAAATCCATCGCCTTAACCACTCGGCCACAACTACAAATCGGCACTCGCAGTTCTCATTTCCAGTTCTCTGTCTCTGGGGAGCTTAGCAGGAGTGAATCATTGTTTGGTTCATTTGAATTCAAAAACCACAGCTTTCAAATCTATGAAATGTAGGGGCAAAGTGGGTTTGTGTGTTCCACTCCGATAGGTGGGATCGATATTCAGCTGAAACGAAGGCGGAAATTGCAGGAAAACACTCAGCAGGTCGAGCAGGATCTGAGCTGAGAAAAGGCGATTCAACGTTTCAGAACTTCTTCAGAACGTTATCAGAACTCTGTTTTCTCCCAGTAGTACTGACAAACCTGTTGACATTCCCCAGAATTTTCTTTTTTTTTCAGAATCCCAACATACTCATTCCTTTACATGAGCCATTAAAACGATACAGAAATTCCTTTGCGATTCTGGATAAGATTCCTGTTTGGGGAACATTTTCCTGACCACATTAAAAAACCTGAGCTGTGCAGGAGTGAAAACCAATGAAATATGAGCAGTGAGAGATCCGACCCTGAAACGTCCCAAACCACAACCGTTCGGTCAATGGATGAGCGTGTTGACCAATTACACAACAGAGACGGTCGAACTGACTCGTTGCACGATCCAAAAATAGGCTTTTCACGAATTCAAACTTCAGCCTGTCCTTCACGAAGTGATTGTTGACCTGTATCGGTTTTACTTTTGCAAAATATATCCTGGGACATTCACTGTCGTGAAATGGCAACATTCCTGTCCCCTCTGCAAACACATCCACGTCACAGCAACCAACTTTTCTACAACAGGAGTTCTACTCTCTTCGAGGCTTTTTCGCAACTTGTTTGTACCCGAATCTTCTCGTGGTCTTGTAGCCGTGGCGAGGTTTGAATTCCTGATGCGCAGGAACCAAATTCCTTTCAATGTCTCAGATCGGTTCCTGTCCAGAGAACAACAGAATCAACGTCACGGCCTCTTAAAGACTGGCCGTGTTAAGAGGGACAATCCAGCTTTCGTTCACCTCTGATTTCGCTTCCCAAAGAGATTCCAAAGCTGGAGACATGCGTTTACTGTTTTTTTGCCTTGTTTTTTTAACCTGCCAACTGTTAAAAATAACCTACTGTTATTTTCCCAAAACCTCTTCGCAGTCCAGCATTATGTCCAGCGATGAGCAAACCCCTTTTGTCGAGAAACTACTGAGGTTGGGATTCTTCTTTTTGGAACAAAGGTTAACTGGAGATTTTCATGGTCTGTTTATAATGATGGGGGAGAGTGCAGCGCGGGTGGGTGGGTTGATGTTCTGGAGGAAATGTTGCCAACGATCAGGGTCAGTCTCCAGAGGACTGGGACTAAAGATATTGAGTGAAAAACAAAATTTGCGAAGAGTATATAGAGCCTAAACTCAGGGGAACCGTTAATTATTTAAGACACAGATGAGGAGGACATTCGGTCTTTCAGACAGTAGCAAATCTGCTGAATTCTTTACAATGGAGGGCTATCACGTTTGAGTATAATCAAGGTTGCGACGGCCGCACAACTAGTCACTCTGGGAATCAAGAAGAATGGGGATAAGGCGGAAAAGTGCAGTTAAGAATTAACCAAATCAGACATGACCTCATTAAAAGGTGGAGCTGACCTGATGGGACGAATGGCTTCTATCTGTTCCAACATCTTATCTGTCATTTAGAAACTGCGAGAGACAATTGTGAAGAAAGAAATTCCAGGACGTTGATAAAAGATGATTGGAGTGAAACTGAGTCAACATCATTTGTTGAATGGAAAAACACACTTTACAACGTTGTCAGAGTTATTTGATAATATTACAAGCAGAGTTGATCAAATGTTGGTTGGCATTCCATAAGGGACCGGATCAAAAGCCATTGCACAAGGTCGGAGATCACGGTGTTGAGTTAAAAAAAAATGCCAGGATTGTCGTTGTTTATTTAATGGAAGACACAGAATCTGGGTTATTGCGTATATTTCAAGTTGTAAAATTGTAATTAGTAAAGTGCTGGAATGGTCAGTCATCGGACTTCAATGATTTATATCTGCCTCAATGACTTGGTGGAATTGGCAGAGTGAAATGTGCCCAGTTTTACTGACGATTCTCAATACGTGGGAGGACATTTTGCGATGAGGACAGCGGAATCTAGAAATGGATAGTTATAGATTGAGTGGGTGGGCAAGCAATAGGTGCACGGAGGAGGTTGTAAAGTTGACAGTTTGGAGGGGAGTGTGATGCACATGGGTGGGAAGAAAATGTGACAGATGTGACAGGTCATAAGGACAGAGCTGGAAGTTTTGAAGTGAGGAAAGATGGTGAAGGGGAAATGTGGAAACGAGTGAAATTCTTATTGATGCCAAGGGGTTGGAGGTCCCCATGTGGATATTTAGCTTTAGAACATCGAACAATAGAACAACACAGCGCAGCAGAGGCCCTTTCGCTTTCGATGTTGCGCCGACCTGTGAACTAATCTCAGCTCATCCCCCTATATTGTCCCATCATTATCCGTGTGTTTATCCAAGGATTGTTTAAATTTCCATAATTTAGCTGAGTTAACGACATTGACTGGCAGGGTATTCCACGCCCTTACTACTCTCTGAGCAACGAACTTGCCTCTGACATCCGGCTTAAAACTATAAACCCTCAATTTGTAGTTATGACCATTCGTAGAAGCTGACATCATCTTCCTGAGAAAAAGACTTCCACAGTCTACCCTATCTAATCCTCTTCTCGTCTTGTAAATCTCGGGAGTACGTTTGATCGCTGACCAACACCCTAAACCTCAACTTGAGCTACCAACCTTGCAAAACCCTAGTAATACTGTATCAAATCCGCTCTCAGATTCTTCTTTCCAATGGGAACAGATCCATGTCTCTCAGATATTCCTGACCAGAGGCACGGTGGCACAGTGGTTAGCACTGCTTCCTCACAGCGCCTGTAGACCCGGGTTCAATTCCCGACTCAGGCGACTGACTGTTTGCACGTTCTCCCCGTGTCTGCGTGGGTTTCCTCCGGTGCTCCGGTTTCCTCCCACAGTCCAAAGATGTGCGGGTCAGGTGAATTGGCCATGCTAAATTGCCCGTAGTGTTAGGTAAGGGGTAAATGTAATGGGTGGGTTGCGCTTCGGCGGGTCGGTGTGGACTTGTTGGGCCGAAGGGCTGTTTCCACACTGTAAGTCTAAGTCTAAGACTTTTCCTCCAGAACAGGCAATATCTTGTTAAATCTCATCTGCAACTTTCCCAATGCTTCCACATCATTCCTGGAATGTGGCGAGCAGGCAATTCAAAATATTCCAAGTGGAGCCACACATGTGTTTTCCATCGTTGCAGAATGACATTTTGGCTCAGGAACTCAATCCTCTACCAATGAAAGTACCAACTGCGTACTCTTTCGCAGTAGCACAGTGGTTAGTACTGCTGCATCACTGCGTAAGAGACCAGGCTTCAATTCCCGCTTCAAGCGACTCTCTGTGTGACTTTCCGCCGATTACTTCGTTTTCCCCTCAGAATCCAAAAAAAAATGTGAAGCTTCGATAAAAGGGTAAGTGTAGGAAAATTGGTCTGGTGGTCGCGCTTCGGCGGGTCGGTGTATACTTGTTGGGCCACAAAGCCTGCTTCCACACAGTAAGTAATCCAATAAAAAAATCTATCTGGCTGGAAACTATGTACATGGACTCTAAGGTCACTCTGTACATTCACATTACCAAGAATCTTTCCATTAACTCAGTATTCTTCCTTCCTGTTATTGTTCCCAAAGTGAATCACCTCATATTCAGCTGCATTGAACTTCATTTGCCACCTCTAAGACCAATTCTGCAGTTTATCCAAGCTCCACTGCAACCTGCAACATTTATTCCACGCTGTCCACTACTCCACCAGCTTTAGTGCTATCTGCAAGCTTACTAACCCATCAACCTATGCCTGCGTCTTAGTCATTTCCGAAAATGACAAACAACAGTGGTCCCAAAACAGACCTTTGTGCCACACCCCTCGGAACCGGATTCCAGCCTTAATACTTTTCATTAGCCACCACTTGCTGCCTTCTCACAGAAAGCCAGTTTCTAATCCAAACTGCGAAATCATCGTCAATCCCATCTCTGCAATTTCTCCAACAGCCTGACATGTGGAAGCTTATCAAAGGCTTTACAGAAGTCATGTACACAACGGCAAGTGACCTACCCTCATCCACATGCTTGGTCACCTTCTCGAAAAAATCACGGAACTATGTTGACCCTCTGAAATCAAATTGTTGCTGGCTGAATGATTTTCCATCCAATCTCTCATACTCAGTTCCATATTTTTCCTACAAGAAAGGTAAGGCTCACTGGTCTAAGATTACTTGGGTCATCTGTATGACCCTTTGTCAACAAGGGAAGAACTTTTGCTATCCTCCAATCTTCGAGTGCTATTCCTGTAGACAATATTGAAATAAAGATCAATGGCAAAGGCTCTGCAATCCCGTCCCTGTTTTCCCAGGAAATCCTTGGATCGATCCCATTCGACGCAGGGGACTTACTTATTTTCACACCTTCCAGATGTGGTAACAATTCCTCCTTATAAATCTCATTTCCATCCAGTCTAGTAGCCTGTATCTCAGATTCTCCTCGACAACGTTGTCTTAAATCAATATGAAAAGTAACGAAAAATATCCATTTGGCGCGTTCCTACCTCCTCTGACTCCATACACAATTCATCACTACTATCTTTGACGAGTCCTTATCTTACTCTCGTCGTTCTTTGATTCCTCATATACACGTAGAAAGCCTTAGGGTTTTCCAAGATTCTATCCGCAAGGGACTTCTCATGTCCTCTCCTGGCTCTTCTGGACTCTCTGGACAGGTCGTTCCTAACTAACTTGTTACTCTCAATCGCCATAACAGAGCCTTCACAACAAACCCTAACATAAGCCTTCTACTTTCTCTTGACATTAGCTTCAAGTTCTTTAGTAAACCACGGCTGCTTCGCTCGACAACTTCCTTCGTAATTGACAGGTACATACTCATCAAGTACATGCAATATCAGATACTTGAATTAGCTCCACGTTTCAATTGTGCTTATTCCATCCGTCCCTTCCACATCTAGTGCAAATTAACTTTCCAAATTTCATCCGAATTGTCTTTCCCTCAGATATAGCTCTTTCCCTGCAGTATATAACTATCCCTTTCTCTTTCTTAAGTAAACACTACGCACTGCGTTCACGATCACCAAATTGCTCAACTACCTCCATATCTGACACCGGGCCAATTCATTACCCAGTAACAAATCCAATGTGGCCTGTGACTGTTAATAAGTGGCAGTCTGGCGGCAGGTTATGGACCTGTGTTGAGCATGAGGCAGGAATTCATCAAAGTTGGGTGATGGAGACAAATAGTTTTTCTGCTCACCTTCCTTTGTTTCCCTCACTCGCAGGAGACTGCTAGTATCATTTTGCGCAGGAATTCACAGATGATATCTTCTGTTGCTTCAAAACCTCTGAACATTGTGCAAGTCAGTAAAATAGTGCACCAGGACTAGGCTCCAATGAGAGAGCCAAGAAAGCATGCATTGTCAGAGGGCCAGTTCTGACGGAACGGCGTTTTTTCTTTCCAATGCAAAAGATTAGTGCTGAAAAATTGGGCGCTTTTGGAGGTTCAGTGCTGTGGGAGCTGACGCTGTCAGAGCATCAGTGCTGAGGATGCAGAAACTCTCAGATGGTTAGTGCTGAAGGAGCGGTTACCGTAATAGGGTCAATGCTGAGGGAGTGGGCACAGTCAGAGGGTTATTGTTGAGGAAGCAGGCACTGTTGGAGGGTCAGTACTGAGGGAGAGGGTACTGTCACAGGGTCAGTGCTGAGTAAGTGTCATCGTCGCCCGTTCAGTGTTGGAAGAGTGGATGTTGTCGGAGGGTTAGTGTTGAGGGATTATATTTAATTTATTTCATGCCAATATTTCCAGAAACAAATCAAAGGCAGCTGGATATGCAAACTGTCCATCAAATCATTCTTTGGCAAGTCCGAACATAAACAAATTATCTAAAACATCTTTCATATTTGAGGGCATCCTGCCTGTTTTTTTTTGTCAAACATACGCTGCCTGTCTGGTCACATACATCATCCATGTTATGATCTCACACAGCCTCCCCATGTTTTTCACATACATCCTCCCACTGTCCATCTAACAGACCCTCCATGTCTTTGTCACACACACCTTCACTGCATGGGACAAACTCGAAGTCTGCCAGTACTGGAGTAGACTTCACTTTAGCCACTCCCAGGGGTATGATTGTGTTAAAATGGTTAGAAGTTGGACGGATCCAATTTCCACTGACCTAGCCCCAATCCCACATCCCTGTCTGAACTGGATTAAGACCGCAGCGAGATATGACCAAGAGAGTGAGAGAGAGAGAGGGAGACAGAGATTCATAGAAATTGAATGCACAGAATCAGTACCTTCAGTCCAACTTGTCCACGCTGATAATATGCCATGAATAACTCTCATCTCATCTGTCAGCATTTGGCCCATATCTCTCTCACCCCTTTCTACTTATTTACCAATCCTGATGCATTATAAACTTTGTACTTGCCCCAGCCTCTACCCCTCCCTCTGGCAGCTCATTCCACACTTGCACCATTCGATAGGAAAAATGCTGTGTGGGGTTGGAAAAGATACTTTCAGGCGTCCACGCTGCTGAGGCACCTGTGGGTTCACACTGGCGGGAAGCCATTCATTCATTCCTCTTGTTGGACATGACTTAAAAAGTCACCCAACCCGGTGAGACATCTTGGCAGCCGCGCAGATGATAAATGTTTTAGTAACACTGACTATAGCTGTTAATTTTATTCAATGATAAGTAAATATATGGTGAGTGGAGAATAGATAAAGAGACAGGAGGGACAGATATGATATGCTTCAATCCTTCATAAAATCTATACCATGTAAAGATTGATTTCCGTTTCTTCCTTCGCCATGATTACCTTTTTTTAATGTAGGAGAACAAATTAGAGAGAGAAGTATTTTCTTAAAGCAATGCAAGACATACTCAGTTAATTTTCATCTGTCAACGTGTACTTTGGCACGCTTAATAAATTAGATAAAGACATTTCCTCACTAACAGTGACCATCAAGTATACACTGAAGGTTATTGGATAGGGCATCGTAGAGGTCGGTGTCCAGTGAACTATCTTAAGGATTGGTTAGGGGACCTCTGTTCTTTGCGATGTTTATAAATGCGTTGGACGAGGAAGAAGAAAGATGAGGTGAGGAATTTTGCCGATGACATGGAGATTGGTGGTGTTGTCGATCGTGTATTTGGCTGTTGTGGATTGCAATGAAACATTGCTAGTTTGCAGAACTGGTCTGATGTGTGGCAGATGAGTAAAACCGGAAAAAAGTGTGGAATCGTTCACTTTGGAAGTGCGAATTTCCATGCAGAACATAGGCTTAAAGGATTCCTGGCAGTGTGAAGGAGCAGAGGAATCTTGGGTCATAATGGCTCTCTTTACAGCAATTGTCAGACGTTGGTCTATCCCAATAACCACGCAAGTTAAAATCTACCAAGGAGCTTCCAGTTTTACAGATAAAGTGATGAAATACTTGTTGAAAGTGACAATCAAAATGAAATAACTCGTTTCTGGAGTACTTTAGGAGAATCTTCGAATTTAGTATCCACCCAGGTTACAATTAAAGTCGAGAAAGGTGAGATGATTTGAACAGGTTGATATGCTTCCTTGGAGATATTTCGATAGTTTGGCAGTAAATTATGTTTCGGGAAGTTACATTTGATAATCTCGTCATGACCAATCAGAGCAGGACCATGGAGACTCCTGTTGTGACTGACATTCGTTTCAATAAATGCACCTGGAATTTCGAACACATCACGATGTTTAGCTTTCAGTAAATGTGCTGATATGATGTGTTATTATGAAATAAAGAACGTCTGAATTCACAGTGAACCTGCACTGGAATGGGTCTGAAATCCACGTTACTGTTTGAGGAAAAGCCGGACATGAAACGATTTACGTGTCCTGGACAATCGGGTTGCATTTTGACATTTTCGATACAATGACACATTCTCCCGTAGGGAACTATCTTTAACCAATCAGAAGAGAGTTAGTTCTCACAGGGAATGGGCAGGAATGCAGCGAGGATAATCAGGAAGGGTCTGCACACTTCGATTGGCATGATTAAGAACTGTTCACATTTCGAAGACAACTGAATAAAAAGGATGGCAAATTTTACACCAATGTTTAATGTGTTGCTTGAATCTCAAGCATCTGTGTATGAGTATTTTATAAACTCACGGCACTTCTCAGGAGAGGGATGGGTCGAGTCGATCTGTTCGCAAGAGTTGAAGATGGGGATTCTTTAAATAAACTGACCTTAAGTTACTAAAGGTGATCTTTTCTCTTTCTTGCACAGTGAATTCTTGTAGGAATCAATAGTAATGTGGAGATTTTTTTTGATGTGTGGGAAAGTGCAGCTAATTCCTGCTAATGCACAGTTAATCGGTTATAACCCTGCGAATGAAAGTACAGAATCGAGATAACAGTGATATATTGAAAAAGTCAGAATTAAAACAGTGTATGAAAAGCAGCACCTGCTATCAAGAACAAGGTCAGATGTTATGCCTGAGATTTGTGGACGGACAGAACGTGAAATACACAAATAAAATGAAGCTGACACTCAAAATACAGCTTCAATGACGTAGTTGAAAGGGAGAACTGCAAATGCTGGAGATCAGTCAGGAGCGTGTTTCTTAAGAAGTACAGAAGTTCAAGCATCTTCCGAGAAGCAGGAAAATCGACGTTTCAGCAAAGATCCTTCATTACTGTTGAGGGTTTGAGCCTTGCGGGTGGAGTGATTAAATGTCTGGGGCGTGGGGCTGGGGAAAAGGCAGCTGAGAGTGCAAAAGGGAGATGGAAGTCGGGGAAATGATGATAAGTCAGAGGGAAGCAGGATGGACAGATAGGACAAGCCATGACGCGGTGTTGAGATGGAAGTTTGGAACTGGGTTTAGGTGGGGGAGGGGATATGGGGAATCTGGTGAAATCCATATGGATGCCATGGGGGTGATAGTTCCCATGCGAAATATTAGGAGTGCTTTCTCCAAAGTCAGGTGGTAAGGGAGTGGCGATGGAGGAGGCCCAGGACCGGCATGTCCTCCGTGGAATGGGAGGGCAGTTGAAGTTTTTGGCCATGAGGTATTTGGTGCAGGTGTCCTGGAACGCTCACGAGTCAGCATCCGGTATTCGAAGTGCAGAGGAGACTGCATCTGGAGCAATGGATACAGTAACTGGCATGTTATGGAGATGGAGGAAAAAGTATGATGATGTGGAAGGCTGCTTTGTGGTTTTGGACCCTGGTTGGTGGGATGCGTGGGAGCAGGTTTTGCAATTCCTGCAGTGGAAACAGAAGCGGCCAATATCTCTGGTGTTGTGTTCTGTTTGGAGGTGGCATAAATGGCGAAGGCTGTACTTTATCTGCAGAGGTAGCTGGGGTGCAGGTTGATAACCAGGGAATCTTTGCTCTTTTTGCGGTTGGAGGGGTATGTTTCGAGTGTTAAGGTACAGGAAATGGACGAGATGCATTGGAGGGCTTCATCAACCAGGAAAGAGGGGAAATTGCGGACTTTAGAAAGGCGACCATCTGGTGTAATCTGTGGTGAACTAGTCATACAGTCATAGAATCATAGAGATATCCAGCAAGGAAACTAGCTCCGGTCCAGGGCTTTCATGCCGTCCAGATATCCCAACGCAATCAAGTCCCAACTGCCAGCACCCAGCCCATATCTCTCCTCACCCTTCCTATTCATATTCTATTCAAAATGCATTTTACATGCTGCAATTGTACCATCCTCCACCACTTCCTCTGGCAGCTGATTCCATGCACGTACAACCCTTTGTGTGAAAACGTTGACTCACAGATCACTCTTATACCATTCACCTCTGACCCTAAATCTGTGTCCTCTAATTCTGGACTCTCACACATCATCGAAAATAATTCGGCAATATTCCCTATCCCTGACCCTCCTAAATTTGTAAACCACCAGAAGGTCACGCCTCAGCCTCCAAAGCTCAAGGGAAAATCTCCCCAGCCAGTTCAGCCTCTCCATGTAGCTCACATCCTTCACCCCTGGCAACATCCTTGTAAATCTTTTCTGAACCCTTTCAAGTTTCAGCGCATGTTTTAGATAGGAAGGAAACCAGAATTGCACACAACATTCCGAAATGGGACTAAGCAAGGTCTGGCACTTCCGCAAAATGGACGGAATGTTCTGATCAATAAAGCAAAGGATACCAAACGCATTGTTCACTATCCTATCTACCAGCGACTACACTTTCAAGGGGCTATGAACCTGCACTCCATGGTCTCTTTGTTCATCAACACTCACAATGTCCTTACCGTTAAGTCGAAATGTCTTGCTGAGTTTTGCTTTCCCAAAATGCAGCACCTCGCTTTTACCTTAATTAATCTCCACCTGCCACTTCTCAGCCGATTGGCCCATCTTACATAGATCCTGTTGCAATCTGTGGTAACCTTCCTTGCTGTCCACTACACCCCCAATGTTGATGTCATCTGCAAACTTACTGATTATGCCACTTTTGCTCCCATCTAAATCATTTATAAAAACGATGAAACGTAGAGGACCCAGCACCGATCCTTTTGACACTCCACTGGTCACAAGCATCCAGTCTAAAAAGCAACCCTCCAACACCACCCTCTGCCTTCTCCTATTCAGCCAGTTCCGTATTCAAATGGCTAGTTCTCCATGCATTCGTTGAGATCTAACCTTTTTAATCAGTCTCCCATGGGAAAACGTGTTCAACGCCTCAGGAAGTCCATATAGATGACATCTCCTGTTGTGCCCTCATGAATCAATTTAGATACTGTAATGAAAAATTATCCATATACTGTGAAATTTGAAAAAGAATGATTTTCGAACATTTACTGCTGTGCTGAGCTTTGCAAACAGTGCTTTGGTGAGGTTTGCAGCCAGCTTGTCTCTGTTTCAATTTTGAAAACATTCAACTCGACCTTGCGAGAGTTGGACACAGTGAAAGCAATGTGAGAGCACTGAGAATTTGTCGATCGCCCAAGCACTGCCATTCGAATCGAATAGGGTCGCGGTAAGTGTCGCGACTTAAGTAATCATACATAGAGACTCACTCTAAGAGAATAAATAAATCAGGAAAAGGGTTCAGTGACCTCTCACGTGGTAGTAGAGCAATACCCAAGGGAAGAGAATAGCCATCTCTGGACTGGTTCAGAGACAGCACATTTAAGGGTAGTTTTAGACTTGGAGCCACCACTCGCTGAGTTCGACTCACCAAAGGCGAACTGGATGCGTGGTCTCTTGGTTTACGAAAACCAAGACATTGAGGCGGACTTGTCCAATGCGAGAGCGAACCTCCAGAGGTAAGAACGTTAGATTTGTGGATCAAGGAATGTGGTTTTCCTGAGGGAGGAAGTTTCAGTAAAAGACAGGTGGAAATATTGAGGACGATGTTGCAGGAGTGAGAGAAGGAGAAAAGGACGGGAAAAATAGAACCTGTCAATTGGAGTGCTTATAAAATGAGGCTGATATCAGATAAAGGAAATCTCAAGTCGGTGGTAGATCAAATACACGTACAAACACAAACACACATGCAGACGCATGCGTAACACAACGTTACGACGCTGGGCAGCGTCTTAAGTAAGTTTCATACCCTGACCTTTATGACTGCCCTCTGAGACCAACAGCCCCCCTACGAGATCCGCCTGGCAAAGGTTTCCCGTCAGGGTCCATCGTCAAATGGTCTGCTGAATCACCAGTCTCACGCCATACCTGCAACCAATTGAAGGAAGAAGCTCAAAAGAAGGACAACTACTCCAAGATGGAAACGTATCCAGGGCCTGTTCACGCTCACCCCCCCGACGGATGATTATTCAGACAGTGAGGGTACTGGCGTATGATCATGTAACCAAGTAGTTCTGCAAGCTCCAATGTTTGAAGTTGCAGGTCAAGAAGGGTATCCAGTGTTGGTCCATCAGCGATGGACCATGAAGGATCTGGAAAGTTACCTATGGGCAGTTGCTTGACTCATGCGAGGTTGGAAGTAATAAATTCACCAAAGAAGTGGCAAAGTTCTTTCCTGAGTTCCATCCACGTCACACGAGATGAGACGTCTCCTGGGATGACAACTAGGTGCCGATGTCACTAAAATCAAGTATAAGTGGCCAGCCGCAAACGTGCATGCCAAAGTAGCCAACGTGCAAACGGACCAGAACGGAGACTCAAATGCTTTTGTTGCAGCGCTGGCAACGGCCTGTAGGGAGGTATTTCCAGTTCGAATGGACATGACCAAAATAGGAATATGTCAACAACGGGAAGGTGAGACACTGTCCCAGTCCCTTCCGCACCTCAGTGAAGTCCATAATGCCCATTGTAGACTGAGACCACCCGACGACGTAACGGCAGAAGAAATCACGCCGTATGAGGCACACCTGAGGAACAGCTTCATCAATGGAATGAAGGACGAAGCAGCAAAAATGGTAAAACGCACATGTACTGCCTGGGAAAAAGGAAAGCTGAATTTGATAAAATAACATGCGATACATGGTGAAAAATTGCTTACACAAGAGAAGGATAAGTGGAAAATAAAAATGGAACAGCAAGCACATAAAGCTCCACTTGTCACCCAGCCATTGGAGGGAGGTGCTGCAGGAAGAGAGAGAAGCAGAGGTGGAGGTCGCTGAAGATGAAGAGGAAGTGGTCGCAGAAGAGACGCTCGCAGAGGTAGATCTAGCGGTCCTTTGTTTGCAGAACAATGGTTCTCTTGGCGAGACAGTGCCCACACAGACAGCTTCAATCGGCCCGAGAGTCTGGACAGCAGGGTGACTGACAGGGAAAGGCTGAGGTGGAGGTGGACAGCCAACAATGTGCAGGTAAACCCCTTTCTCTTATGCTTGGCAACGAGGACTCGCTTATACTAATCCCTTGCACTAATCTTACGGGCACTGAGACATGTCCAAACTCTATGTTGAGTGGTGAGATGTGGATAGTCTGTTCAAAATGACAATGATGCGTATAAGTCGATGTCTACCTCGATATTATATGTGGAATGTACATCACTTACGTTTTTGGTAGATACAGGGGCAACTTACTAGATGCTTAAAGTAAGCCAGTTTAGACAATCGAAGTAAATAAAGATGAAAGAATGGTACGTGGGTAGCTGGTTCAATCCAGATATGCTGACAGATAAGAGGAAACTAAATTGGCTAGCTCAGACAGTCCTGAAAAGCCTAAAGGGATAGCGTGGCGTTTCCCTGCGATATAAGTCTCGGAGCCATGAATACAAATCATCCCAACTGAGTTGTAGGCAAAGGGCAAACATGATGTGGGGCTCATACCGGGCTGAGAACCCATAAGGATAACCCAGAGGTCTGAGTATTGTCCTTTAAGAACACAATACCCATGAAAACACTAGGCCACAGAAGGAATTACTCCTGTCTTTGAATGCCTCAAAAGGCTAGAGTGATAATCTCCTGTGAAAACTCACCAGTGTGAACACCCATTTTTTCCGGCCAAAAATGCAGACATTCCCAGTGAACCGGAGGAATAGAGATTTGTTCAAGACCTGCAGGCAGTCAATAATGCTGTTGTCCCACGCGCCCCAAATATTCCCCACTACTAGACTATATTAGCTCAAATTCCAGCGGAGAGCAAATGGTTCTTTGTTGTGGATTTAGCACGTTTTCTTTCATGTACCGGTGTATCCAGACAGTCAATTCTGGTTCGCTTTTTCATTCAAAGGGAAATCGTATATCTTCACACGACTTTCTCAGGGTGAATGTGAGTCCTCCCACCATATATAACGAGGCTCTACGCAGGAGTCTGGAAACTCTTGTTCTTATTCCAGGGTCCGCGCTTCTGCAGTTTGTCGATGATTCCTTGTTAGCGGCACCAACGAACGAACAACGTGAGAAGGATTCCCTTGCATTTCTCTGCCATCTACCGATGGAAGGGCACAAAGCCAGTCTCCCAAAGCTATACTTTGTGGTACAACAGGCAACGTTCTTCGGTCACTTACTATCTGAACACGAGGAGACCATTGGTAAAGACAAAGATCAAACAATCCAGCAAATTCCAACGACTCATACGAAGAAATATTTACGATTCTTTTGGGCATGTGCTCCTAATGTAGAATGTTTATCCCACATTACAGAACCCTTGAGGTGTCCCTCAGTGACAAAGCCCATGTCCCATTGCAGAAAAGAGTTCGTTGGAGTGGACCTCAGACACCAGGAATGCCTTTGTTGAATTAATAAAGGCTCTCCAAACTACACCTACAGTGGGAATTCCGAACCCAAGCAAGCTTTTTTGTACAAACAGTAGATGAGAAGCGTGACTACGTGACATCTGAGCTGTTGCAGGATGATCGGGTAAAATTGAGGCCGATAGCACATTTTTCAGCTGACATGGACCCCGTAGCGTCAGCAGTGTCTAAATATCTGCGAGCCATGGCCGCGGCTCAAAAGGTTGTTGGAACATCCAAAGATATAGTCGGCACTGTTGAATATACCCTTATGGTCCCATATGCAAAATCCTTACTCCTTTCCGAGCAGATGACCACACGCATGTCAGCAGCACGTTGGCTCAGATATAATACTGTGCTATTGGAGATTCCTCACATTATAACAAAGTTATGTAACGTCCTTAACCCTGCTAGCCTTCTCCCCACAGAACGAGACAGAGACCTACATGATTGTGTCGCTGTAACGAATAAAATTTGCTGAGCTAGACAAGGATTGCAGGATTCACCACTTCAGAATCCCGATTTGGAGATACTTTTGTGGAGGGATCAGCATACAGGAGCAAGGAAACAGGGCAGAATTGTATTGGGTATGCTGTAGGGATTATTTACGAGATAATCAAAGCGGGATTTCTCCCTTCTCATCTGTCGGTGCAAGCAGTGGAGCTGATTGCCATGATGACGGAATGTAAATTTGCTGAGAGAAAGACAGTGAACATTTCCACCGATAGCAGATACATATTCGGAGTTGAACATGATTTTGAAAACCTGTGGAAACAGAGGGGCTTCGACAACTCCATCTGAATGCCCATCACACACCGTTGCCTGATTTCTGACCTTCTGGTGGTGGTCCTGTTGCCTAAATCAATCGCTGTGTGTAAATGTGAAGACCACACAAAACATAATGATTTTATTTCCCAAGGCAATGCAAGGGCAAACTCAGCAGCAAGAACGGCAGCTCAGCAGCCGCCAAGTGAGCGGAATGACATGTTTGACAAAAATTTGTACCCCAACAGCAGACATACGGGAGTTGCATTCACAGGCCACACAGGAGGAAAAGCGTGAGTGAACGAAAGCAGGAGGCAGCGTCAGGGAAGGCGGATGGTGTAACCACAATGGTAAACCCTGTCTACCCTGATCATTATTTCCATTGTATGCCAAGTTGACACACGGTAAGGACCATGTGTCAAAAGTGGGGAGGTATGACAGTATTTCGGCACACTGCTACAGTAAGGGATTTACTTATTACTACCAGAAATATTGTGAAGCTTGTGCAATCTGTGCCACTAATAATGTGGAGATGGGAATACAGATGTGTCAGGCAGCACACACCCATAACCAATAAACCCTTTGAACATTTGCAGATGGACTTTATTGAACTTACGCTCAGCGAGGTGGGAAAGGTATTGTTGGTAATAGTTGATATGTTTTCAAAATGGGTGGAAACGTTCCCCACATCTAAACAGGATGCCAGTGCAGTAGCCAAAGCTTTGCTCACTGAGATAATTACCAGATGGGGCATCCTTGAAAGGCTTAGTAGCGACAATAGGACACCATTTGTCAATATTGCCTTACAGCAGACCAGTGATTATTTGGGATTAAACATGAGACAATCCTGTCCCTACCATCCAGCGAGCGGTGGGGCAGTGGGGCGAGGAAATGCTGCCCTAAATAATAAATGGGCAAAATATTGTGAGGAACTTGGGGTGACATGGAAAAAGGCACTTCCAATTGTGCGAATGTATATGGGATCTGGGAGGAGAGGAGGAGCTAATCTTGGTCCGTTTGAGACTTTGTTTAGTAGACAGCCCAGTACAGGAATTGGCCCAACACCGACGGTAACACAGATAACATGGCACTGTGAGGATGAGATGTTGTGTTTCTGTATAAAACTCTCTGCCCTTTTGTATCAAACACAGAATTAAATGAAATAGCTCTAACCCAACCAGCAGGAGGGAACCTGCAAGATCTAGAACCTGGAGGCTGGAGTGTGATGAAAGAATTCAGAAGGAAAGACTGGAAGGCGAGGAGGTGGCTGGGAACGTTTCAAGTGCTCCTAGTAACACAGACAGCAGTTAAGACCGCAAAAAGAGCCACGAGGGTACACGACAGCAATTGCAAACGTGTGGTTTAACATGAGGAGACATCGGAAAATAGACAATAGACAATAGAAAATAGGTGCAGGAGTAGGCCATTCAGTCCTTCGAGCCTGCACCTCCATTCAATATGATCATGGCTGAACATTCCTAATCAGTATCCGCTCCCTGCATTATCTCCATAACCCTTGATTCCACTATCTTTGAGAGCTCTACCCAACTCTTTCTTAAATGAATCCAGAGACTGGGCCTCCACTGTCCTCTGGGGCAGAGCATTCCACACAGCCACCACTCTCTGGGTGAAGAAGACTCTCTGGAGAGCACTGGAACCAATTAAGTGCAAGTAGTAATTAGAAGCCTCATACGAATATGGGGCTGCAGCAGATCACACTTTTAGTCAGCGCCCTGGTAAGACTATTCATAAGGCCAGGGGCATTTTGGATACCGCCACAGACAGTAATCTTAATTAAGGCTACGAAGGGGATCATCACATGCGACCAACGGGCGTTTAGAAACTGTGACGATTATAAATGGGATAATAAATAGTAATGCAGGGGTTCTTGCGGGGCTGGTGACTGGCACTTAGTAGTAGCCACCACGGTCAAAGGGACACCTGACACGGGAAATAGATATTATATGATCAAGGTAGGAGGGAGCTGGGCACGGGTGATAATATCCAAAATTCAGAAGAGCGATAAGAGAATATGGTGGTGTGGAATAGATAGACCCTTCCCCAACATCTATAGCCAGATTAAAGTAGTGGTAAAATCGCCCCCCACTCCCCACTTGAGATGCAGTGCAGAAACAATGTCATGCATCTAAACCAAGCAGGGTGGGGGTCATTAATGTCACGCCCGAAAACGGAGGGAGTCGACTGGGCATAATAGCGAGTCTAACTCGGTTGTACAAGTAGCCCTGCAGGAGATAAATGTCGTATATCCGACGCCAGTAGGTTGGGAAGAGCGACTGGGCATTGCAAAATGCAAAGAGAACAGAACATGTGCTAAGGCCCTGATACAACACAGGAGATTAGACATTCGTTACTATTGTTGGATATGTTTTCACACAGCCCAACGGTGGACTACCGAACCAATCATAGACATCCAGGAGAGAAATGTTAGCTGTCTGCTTCTGGGGGATTCGACTAGCCGGACCCTGATAGTAGGCGCAATTAGGACAAATCTCCTGCCACCACTCGAACTCAAGGCCATCTTCAGTCTCAAGGCTGGCGCGCTCCCGACCACAGGATTTGACACAGTGGAAGGCTGGGCAGAAACGTGTATTTGCAACAATCTAGGAGACTCTACTTGGGGATTCTTCCAGTACATTACGATGCTGTACTTGAACAAAGATTTTTGCTCAGCAACTTTTGCAAATGGAATGATCATAAGCATTAATTTTCGTTTATCAATAATTAGACCATGATGGCGGGTATAATAGGGGCCTGTGGAGATAAATGTTAACACCATCTTTCACTAGGATGAAAGGGGTGCTGCCACCCCGCGATACTGTCTACCGGCACAATAGTGTGCATCCCAAGGGCCGGTAGCAGACGCAGCTGAAGGGATGTGCCACGGTATTGGAATGGGCACACACTCACAGACCCCTGAACTACACCCGGAACAAACATTTGATAGTCCATTCTTTTGGGGGCAGGGACAACAGTGGCAATAAACAAGATGAATTGCCTCACATATACTGTATTATATGTATTAGCAAATGAGACGGATAAGGTCTAGCATTCATTAACATTGAGTTCATGGCAGTTAGGGAATCAGTGATACAAAATCGATTAGTGCTAGACATTCAGACAGCTGGGAGAAGGGAAGTCTCCAAAATGTTAGGTACCACATGCTGTTTGAGTTTTCTTGAGGAGTTCCAAACTATCACTAGTGTATTAAATCATATGAAGTACACCCGCCTCCCCCAGCAGATGACTCTTGGTTCCAATAGCTTAACTCCCTTCGGGGAGGACTGGGGGTATTGAATCCCACAAGTACTGCTAATTGTAGGACGGCTCTTATTCGTAGTGTTGTGTATTGGACCCTGCTTGTATGATTGCCTACGCATCTGGTTATGAGTGAACTGGAATACAAAAAATTAAAACTATCAGTGGCCACAAGGCAGGAAAAGCCTACTGCGTGGACTCCACCCCATCATGAAGTTGATGATTGTGACGTGTGACTATGGGATGTGTAGAGGGCACTCAATAGCAAGTGACGATACCAGCACAAAGCTGTGTTACAGATAGGTGACATCTTAGAAAAGGCCTGGTGTTTCCCAAACATTTTCTGATGTATGGCTATCCGGGCTCATTTTTTTGGCTGCTGTCATTTTCCTTGTTGTCATAAAATGACCAAAGGAGGGAAATGTAATGGAAAATTACCCATTTACTGTGAAATTTGAAAGAGAATGATTTTCTAAAATTTCATGTTATGCTGAGCTTTGTAAACAATATTTTGATGAGGTTGCAGCCAGATTTTCTCTGTTTGAATTTTGCAAATTTTCAACTCGACCTTGTAACAGTCGAACTCAGCGAAAGCTGAAGAACTATTATGTCCAAGACCAGGGGATGAGAGAAGAACAACTTGAGTTTTCTCAGTCTATGCCATTGAGAGCGTGATAAGAAACAATATAAGGCAAGTATCTGAACAATGCTCAGATACCCCTTACATTGAGGCATCTAGATGAATGTACTGCGGTCAAATCTACAGAATTTAAATAAAGCTCCTTTCTTTGCTCTTGCCAACAGTTGAGTCAAGTCGATTGAATTTCCACGACAGGACCAGGTGCTGCAGAATGTTACAAGGATAGGTAATGAATGTCAGTACTGGAGAATGTTAGAGGGATACGGTTGTAGAATGTTCCAGGGATTGACGTTGGGTGCAGGTGCTGGAGGATGTTGAATGGATAGTGAGTGGGAGGCGGTGTTGGCGAACTTAAACAGGGATAGTGCAAGGTGTAGGTTCTGGAGAGTGCTACAGGGATAGCGTGCATGGGTTCTGGACAAATTACAGGGGTAAGGAGTGGGTTCAGGTGCTGAAGAACTTTAGACAGCGAGGGCGTGTGCGACGGTGGCGGACAATTTTACACTTTTAGGTACTGATGACATTCTCCCCATATGGAGTGGTGTAGGTGCTCCAGAATGGTGCAGGAATGGAGAGTGGTGTAAATGGAAGAGAAGTTTGCAAAGATAGGCAGCGGGTGCAGGTGCTTAAAATTGTTACAGGAATCGCGAGTGGGTGTAGGTGCTGGAGAATGTTACAGGGACAGGGAGCGGCAGCAGCTGCTGGAGAACGAGATAAGGACAGGTGGTGGGTGTGGCTGCTTCAGAATGTTGCAGTAATAGGGAGCAACTGAAGTTACTGGAGAATGTGATAGGAATAAGGAGTGCGTCCAGGTAGTGGACAATGTTACAGGGAAAGGGAGTGGGTTCAGGGAGTGCAGAAGATTACAGTAACAGGGAGTGGGTGTCAGTGTTATAGAATGTGACAGAGATGGGGAGTTGGTGCGAGATAATGTTGCAGGAATTGGAGAGTTGAATGTGCTGGAGAATGTTAAATGGAAAGAGGGATTGCCTACAAGTGCTGGAGAATCTTTCAGGTTTTGGGATTGGGTCTCGATGCTGGAGAAGGTTATGGGGATAGAGAGAGTGCTGGTGAATTTTATAGGGATAGGGGGTGGTTTAGGTGCTGGCGAATTTTACATGGATAGGTATTGGGTGCAAGTGCTGTTGTAGCGTACAGAGATAGGGAGAGTTGAAGGGACTCGAGTAGATGCAAACTGTCATTGAGTCTGGGGTACTTTACTGAGAGAGGGATCGTGCACAAAAGGGGGCGATGAAACAATGTAGGTTGTGGAGGAAGTCACAAAGATAATGAAAAATGATGTCTGGAGGAGGTAATCGTGGTTTTATAAGTTGGAGGATTCAGTAAAAGAGAAAATCAAGGCTGGAGATCTGAGAGAGATAGTGATGACTGTCTGTGCAAGTATAGGCTATTCACGTCTTTTTGTTTTTGTTACACGATATGCGGAGTGTTGCATCAGCTGGACGAGAGAGAGCTGGGGAGGGATGTAGGTCTTGAGATGGACATACAATAGCGAGGAGTGTGGGGGATAAAAGTTGTCAAAGTGATAGGTAGGGCTGTGCGGGCTGGAGCTAGTTAGAGAGATGGGGAGCCGTGTTGGGACTGGAGGTCGTTGAGAAGTAGGGAGACGTGTCGGGACTGGAGATGGTTAGGGGGATAGGGAGAGATGTAGTGGTTTGAAGTAGTTAAAGAGATAGAGAATGTTTCAGGAGCTGGAGCTTAGAAAGTTATGAAGGGTTGTAGCCGCTGCAGAGAGTTCTAGAGTTGTAGAGCGTTATAGGTGCTGGAGAATTTTACAGCGGTAACGAGTCGGTCTAGATGCTGGAGAATGTTACAGGGACAGGGAAATGTTTAAGTGGTGAAGTGATTTACCGGGTTAGGGAGGGGTGTAAGTGCTGGAGAACGTTACAGTGTTAGCAAAGGGTGCAGATAATGGAGAATGTGAAGTGAAGTGATAACCAGGCGATGCACATGATGTCGAAAGTTACAGGGATACCCGGTCGGTTTTGGTGCTGAAGCATGATACATGGATAGGGAGTGGTGTAGGTGCTGCACAATGTTACATGGATAAGGTGTAGTGAAGGGACAGGAGAATTGTACATGGTTAGGAAAAGGTATAGATGCTGGACAATGTTACAATGTCAGCAAGCGGTCTAGATACTGGTGTAAGTGATGTGATAGTGAGACGATTCACGTGCTGCAGAATTTTACAGATATAGAGAGTCGGTTTAGCTGCTGGTAAATGTTGCAGGGACAGGGATGAGTGCAAGATCTGAGAAACGTTACAGGGATAGGTAAGCGAATAGTTACGAGGGAATGTTCAAACAATCGAGAGGAGTATAAGTACTACAGAAAGTTACAGGAAAAGGGAGTGAGTATAGCTAATGTAGGATGTATCAGGGTTAGAGAGATGAGTAGATAGTGGAGAACGTTACGGAGATAAGGAAGGATGAAGGCGTTCGGAATGGTTATTGGGATGGGTTATAAGGTGTAGGTGATGGAACGGGTTAAATGCAACAGAAGTGGGTGTGTGCTGGAGATTGCTATATGGATAGGGAAGGATATAGGTGCCGCCGAATAAGACTGCTGAAGGAATGGCTGAAGGTTCTGGAAAATGTTGCAAAGGTATGGAGGGATGTCGTTACTGGAGGACGTTATACTGTGTGGGTTGGAGACACCTCAGAATAGTATAGGGAAAGGCAATGGATATAGTTGCTGAAGAATGCATGGAGATACGAAATGGTGTAGTTGCTGTCGAAGGTTGCAAGAACAGCGAGTGGTGTAGTTGCTGGCGAAATGTATTAGTGCGCTCGTGGATGTAATAAGGAGAAGGAGTGGGTGCAGGTGCTGCAGAAATTTACAGGAATGGGAGTGTTTGCAGTTGCTTAAGAATGTTACCGGGACAGAGAGTGGTGCAGGTGCTGGAGAATGGTGCAGGAACAAGGAGCGTGCGTACCTGCTGGAGAAGACTACGTAGATAGCGAGGGTGCAGGTGCAAGCTGACATTACAGGGACAGGGAGGGGTTCTGTTTCTGGCAAATGTTATATGGGTAGGTAATGGGTGCAGGTGCTGGCGTAGATTACTGACATCGGGAGAGTTGAATGGACTGGAGGAGATGCCAAGAGGAATAGAATCTGGAGAATTTTACTGAGAGAGCAACGGGACTTGAAAGGAGGTGATGAGCGAATTTTGGAGTAAATCACACAAGTAACCAGGAGGAAAGTGTGGAGGAGGTAATCGTGGATTTCTGAATATGATACCGGAAAATTAAAACAAGGTTCAGGGTGCGACAGGGGTAGTGAGGGCTGTGCATGCTAGAACAGGTTTTGAGATTTCTTTTATTCATTCACAGGATATGTGGAGGGTTGAAGCAGCTGGTGTTCAGAGACAAATGAGGGCTTACGGGCTGGTGGTGGTGAGATTCATAGGGATAGGGGTTGGTGCTGGAGGTGGTCAGAAGGATGAATAAGTGTAAGGCGCTGGAAGTGTTTAGAGAGATAGGGAGGGGTGAGGGGTCTCGAGGAGGTTACAGAAACAGAGAAGTCTCGACGTCAATTAGGGAGTAATACGACTGTTGGAGATGGTTAGACCAATAGGGAGAGAATGTTTGGGGTGGAGGTATTGAGAGAACGTTAAGGAGGGATGAGTGAAATAGGAAGGGATGTAGTGGCTGCAGGAGTTTGGAGTGATGGGGAGGTGTGTAGGAAGTGGAAAGTTAAAGGCGATTGGGAGAGGTGGATGGTTGGGGGTCGTTAGTGAGTTATGTCGGGGTGTGGGCTGGAGGTGGTTGGAGAAATAGGTTGTCGTGTCAGGAGGTTAGAATGATGGAGAGTGGGTGTCGGGGCTGGAGGTATTGGGAGACAGGTATGCAGGAAGGAATTGAACGAGATTACTGAGACGGGGGGCATAGGGCCTGGAGATTGCTGGACAGATATGGAGGAATATCTTGTGACAATTACAGAGGTACGTAGGAGTCATAGGCCTGGAAGTAGTCCGAGAGATAGGGCATGTGGTAATGGTCCAGTTGTTGAGAGAGATAGGGAGAGGTGTATGGGACAGAAGTGGTTAGAGCATAGAGACGAGAAAAGGAATGGAGGATGTCAGAGAGATTGAGTGGGCGAAGGGTCTGGAGGTGGTTAGAGACATAGGAAGGCTGAAAGAAATTGAGGTGACCAGTGAGTATGGAGGACGTTAGAGAATTATCGAACAGCAACGATTCTGCAGGAACATACAGCCGGAGAGCAGTGAAGGAGCTGGCGACAGTAAGGCAGACAGTGACGGCTGTCGCGTTTGGGAGTGGGATTGTGGAATAAAGAAGAGTGTAGATGCTGGAAGAACTTAACAACGATAGATATTTCTGCAGTAGCTGATGACAATTATGTTGATAGCGAGGGTGACTAAGATACAAATCAAAATCAAGAGGAGACGATATGGAAAGATGCAGAGATGCAGCTGGTAAGTGCAGCGTTACCTCTCATTCAATAACACTCAATACCAACAAGGTCTGGCATCGACACGATGCTTTGCAGAAATTTACCAAAGCTCCTTTCAAAGCCCCTTTGAAACTACGACCCGCAAGAAGGACAAGGGCAGCTGGTAGTTGGGACCCCCAATACGGTTACGTTTCGATCCACTCGCCAAGCTAAATTGGAAATGCTGTTCCTTCAGTGTCTTTATTTCAAGTTCCCTCCTTAATCGTATTGTAAGTCCACATACAGCAGTATTGCTACAGCGTTTCAATCTGGCAGCACAAGGCCATTTTCTCGATGGCACCACAATATGAGCAATAAATACAGTTCCTACCACTTTTCCAGAATAAACTAGAATGGAAAATATTGTCTAAAATGCTGGGCACTGAGGTTTGGGATTTGAGACCACAGGCTGGTTTAGTCCAGTCAGTGCCTTGCTTGTTCTGAACAGCTGAATGAATATGCTGATTGAAAAAAATCAGTGGCATAATGTACATACCTAGCATGACACAGACACTGACATTCACATACCACATCTCCGAACTGTGAGGTGACAGAGGCAATCGAAATTGTATTTATAACTGAATGCAGAATATTTAGACAACACAGTAATATTGTTCCATTAAATCTATTGTTTGTGAATATTAGCACTCGATGGTAGTATATGGGGAAATAACTGCACATTTCGAGGCCCTTGCACTTAATAATCATAATTAGATCTTTGGTTTGTAACCAGACTCGTAATTTCAAAACTCCAACTGTGATGTATGCATTGCTTTAATCATATTAATTCATAAAAGTGTACTAAATCGAATGGATTTTGTGCTTAATTAAATATCGACGATCAGTGAAGAGACTTTGCTGCTAAAATTCAGAACAATGCTGCAATTCTTTGCATAGTCATTTCCAGCTCAAGTCGCACACAAAGACGTTGGGCTGGGATTATGCTGGCGTCAGTGGAGCTGCGCAATTCTTCTTGGATACTGATGTAGAGCTGACATACACTGGATGTAAGTAAGATAACATGTGCTGCAGATATCATAATGGCGTCAGGTGACGTCATACATTTGCACCAGCACCCGGTCTGCGCGACGCATTTCCCTGCTGTACAGATATGTTACTAGCTGGTCTGTTGTGATGGAATTTGTGAACAACTGTCCAGTTCGAGCTTGGGAACTCTGCGGGCAGATTTTGGAGCATGTTGTGCAGGTAGTGGTGAGGCCAAGCAACACCTTGTCTGAATTCAAGTATTATTCAAAGTCATTTTCAACTGCTTGCATACTGCAAGATCGTGTTCCCTGGTCTGAACATGAATCAGTTGCTTTCTGCAGTCACTGAAATGTCTAATAGTTCGCTTTGTACACTGGTAATTTAAATATTGTTCACTTCAATAATTTTAAATTGAAAATAATGCTGTCTGGTTTGTTTAAAAATATGCAAGACATAAATACATATTAACTCTTCATTGAACAATGTGTAGAAATCACTTGCCATACATATCCTACAGTCTAATCAAGATACAGACATAAATTGTCTGTAAAACAGGATTCATGAACAGGGCTATGTGCGAGGCAACATCACCAACCTTTCTGATGGACACATCCAGACAGCGGGGGCAGCTCCTTTCGACACAGTCAATATAGTGCTCAGTATTAATGCTGGATCCTGTGGCTGCTGGACTGTCCTGCGGCAGATTAAGGGGAAATCAATAAAAGTGAAAAATATCATTGACCTCGTCGTCACCAATTAGCCTGCTTCAGAGCCACGTCTCCAAGTAAAATATTAGTTAGAGCAGCCATTGCCCAATCTTTCTGGGCAGGAAGGGACACGTTAAATTTTGTTGACGTGCCCCACTATGTTTTGTAGCTACCTGTGTGCTGAATGGGGCAGACAGATTGATCAACAAATGATGAGGTGCCTATGAGGTGCAGTGAGCCATCGGCAGCAGCAGAATCATATTCAGTCCAACTCATCCAGACTGTAACCTCATGGGCCGACATATTCCCACTGCACAGTAAACTTCACGCCAGCAAATACCTTCGTTCAAACAAAAGTGCAGAAGGACACTTCGTTAGCAGCCCCAAACAACCTGGAGACCCTCATCCTTAGCTAAACAACTGAACGATAAATGCTAAACAGCATAAGTGGCAAGAAGTGGACAGAGCTCAGTGATCCCGTAATCAATGGTTCAGATCTATTTTTGCGGCCTTGTACCAATTAGTCACAAAAATCGTGCACAATGAAAGAGACCATTGGAGGAGGCGGCTGCTCTCCAACAATGAAGTCCCCGGTTATGGGGGAGCGCAGCACTTCAGGGAAATTATAAAGCTGCTGCATTTGTAACAATCTTCAGCCAGAAGGGCTGAGCAGATGATCCATTTCAGCGATCTTCACTGGGCCCCAGCAGCACCGACACAAGTTTTCTGACAATTCGAACCACTCTGCACAATGTTAGGAAATGGCTGGAGACACTTGAAACTGTTATTAAACTCCAGACATTGGTATATCTCTAACCCAGCTGTTCTATTTCAGCATGAACATTGACATCTATCAATAATGTGATAAATTGCCGAAGTATATCCTGTACATATGAAGCAGAGTACTGGCACGAAAGACAGTCACTGACCCAGCCGTGTACGGTCTACCATGTAAATGTGAAGGACGGTGTCAGCAATAATGTGTTCGATCAGCAATAACCTGTTCTGCGACGTTCAGTTAGTGTCCCGTCAGCCTCACTGAGCTCCTGACCCCCTTGACAGCTTCAATCAAAAGACTGAAATTCCAAAGGGGCGGTATGTGCAATGACACTTGACATCAAGGCACCATGTAATATTTCGTGACAACAGGAGCACGAATAAAATTATAGTTTATCATAATCAAGGATGATTAATCTCTGGGTTGGAATAATGACTTTGAATAATGCTTGAATTCAGACAAGGTGTTACTTGGCCTCACCACTACCTCCGCAACGTTCTCCAAAATCTGCCCGCAGAGTTTCCAAGCTCAAGCTGGACAGTTGTTCACAAATTCCATCACAACAGACCAGCTAGTAGCATATCTGTACAGCAGGGAAATGCGTCGCGCAGACCGGGTGCTGGTGCAAATGTATGACGTCACCTGACACCATTATGATATCTGCAGCACATGTTATCTTACTTTGAACCCTTCATAAACCATATCCAGTGTATGTCAGCTCTACATCAGTATCCAAGAAGAATTACGCAGCTCCACTGACGCCAGCATAATCCCAGCCCAACGTCCTTGTTTGTGACTTGAGCTGGTTACAAACCAAAGATCTAATTATGATTATTAAGTGCAAGGGCCTCGAAATGTGCAGTTATTTCCCCATATACTACCATCGAGTGCTAATATTCACACACAATAGATTTAATGGAACAATATTACTGTGGTGTCTAAATATTCTGCAGTCAGTTATAAATACAATTTCGAATGACTCTGTCACCTCACAGTTCGGAGATGTGGTATGTGAATGTCAGTGTCTGTGTCATGCTAGGTACGTAGGTTATGCCTCTAATATTTTTTCAATCAGCATATTCATTCAGCTGTTCAGAACAAGCAAGGCACTGACTGGACTAAACCAGCCTGTGGTCTCAAATCCCAAACCTCAGTGCTCAGCAATTTACACAATATTTTCCATTCTAGCTTATTCTGGGTAAGTGGTAGGAACTGTATTTATTGCTCATACTGTGGTGCCATTGAGAAAATGGCCTTGCGCTGCCAGATTGAAACGCTGTGGCAATACTGCTGTATGTGGACTTACAATACGATTAAGGAGGGAACTTGAAATAAAGACACTGAAGGAACAGCATTTCCAATTTAGGTTGTCGGGTGGATCGAAACGTATCCGTATTGGTGTTCCCAACTATCAGCTGCCCTTGTCCTTCTTGCGGGTCGTAGTTTCAAAGGGGCTTTGAAAGGAGTTTTGGTAAATTTCTGCAAAGCATCGTGTCGATGCCAGACCTTGTTGGTACTGAGTGTTATTGAATGAGAGGTAACGCTGCACTTACCAGCTGCATCTCTGCATCTTTACTTATCGTCTCCTCTTGATTTTGATTTGTATCTCAGTCACCCTCGCTATCACCATAATTGTCATCAGCTACTGCAGAAATATCTATCGTTGTTAAGTTCTTCCAGCATCTACACTCTTCTTTATTCCTCAATCCAACTCCAAAACGCGACAGCCGTCAATGTCTGCCTTACTGTCGCCAGCTCCTTCACTGCTCTCCGGCAGTACGTTCCTGCAGAATCGTTGCTGTTCGATAATTCTCTAACATCCTCCATACTCACTGGTCACCTCAATTTCTTTCAGCCTTCCTATGTCTCTAACCACCTCCAGACCCTTCGCCCACTCAATCTCTTTGACATCCTCCATTCCTTTCCTCGTCTCTATGCTCTAACCACTTCTGTCTCATACACCTCTCCCTATCTCTCTCAACATCTGGACCATTACCACATGCCCTATCTCTCGAACTACATCCAGGCCCATGACTCCTACGTACCTCTGTAATCGTCACAAGATATTCCTCCATATCTGTCCAGCAATCTCCAGGCCCTACGCCCCCGTCTCAGTAACCTCGTCCAATTCCTTCCTGCATACCTGTCTCTCAACACCTCCAGCCCCGACACTCACTCTCCATCATTCTAACCTCCTGACACGACAACCTATCTCTCCAACCACCTCCAGCCCACACCCCGACATAACTCACTAATGACCCCCAACCATCCACCTCTCCCAATAGCCTATAACTTTCCATTTCCTACACACCTCCCCATCACTCCAAATTCCTCCAGCCACTACATCACTTCCTATTTCACTCATCCCTCCTTAACTTTCTCTCAATACCTCCACCCCAAACATTCTCTCCCTATTGGTCTAACCATCTCCAACAGTCGTATTACTCCCTAATTGACGTCCAGCCTCCACAACCTTCTCTGTTTCTGTAACCTCCTCGAGACCGCTCACCCCTCCCTATCTCTCTAAACACTTCCAGCGCCTTACACTTATTCATCCCTCTAACCACCTCCAGCACCAACCCCTATCCCTATGAATCTCACCACCACCAGCCCGTAAGCCCTCATTTGTCTCTAAACACCAGCTGCTTCAACCCTCCACATATCCTGTGAATGAATGAATAAAAGAAATCTCAAAACCTGTTCTAGCATGCACAGCCCTCACTACCCCTGTCGCACCCTGAACCTTGTTTTAATTTTCCGGTATCATATTCAGAAATCCACGATTACCTCCTCCACACTTTCCTCCTGGTTACTTGTGTGATTTACTCCAAAATTCGCTCATCACCTCCTTTCATGTCCTGTCGCTCTCTCAGTAAAATTCTCCAGATTTTATTCCTCTTGGCATCTCCTCCAGTCCATTCAACTCTCCCGATGTCAGTAATCTACGCCAGCACCTGTACCCATTACCTACCTATATAACATTTGCCAGAATCAGAACCCCTCCCTGTCAATTTAATACCATCTTGCTCCTGCACCCCTCCCTTTCTCTGTAGGCTTCTCCGGCAGGTACACGCTGTTCTTGTCCCTGCAACATACTCCAGCACCTACACCACTCTCTGTCCCTGGAACATTCTTAAGCAACTGCAAACTCCCCCATTCCTGTAAATTTCTGCAGCACCTGCACCCACTCCTTATCCTTATTACATCCACTAGCACACTATCACATTTCGCCAGCACCTACACCCCTCGTTGGTCTTGCAACCGTCGCCAGCAGCTACACCCTTTCATAGCCCCATGCATTCTTCAGCAAATGTATCCATTCCCTTTCCCGATACAATTCTGAGTTGCCTACAACCCACACAGTATAACGTCTTCCATTACCGATATCCCCTATACCTTTGCAACATTTTCCAGAACCTACAGGCCATTCCTTCAGCAGTCTTATTCGGCGGCACCTACATCCTTCCCTATCCATATAACAATGTCAAGCACACACCCACTGCAGTTGTCTTTAACCCGTTCCATCACCTACACCTTATAACCCATCCCAATAACCATTCCCAATGTCTTCATCCTTCCTTCTCACCGTAACGTTCTCCAATATCTACACATCTCTCTAACCCTGATACATCCTTCATTAACTACACTCACTCCATTTTCCTGTAAATTTATGTAATGCTTATTCCCCTCTCGGTTGCTTAAACATTTCTCAATAACTAGTCCCTTGCCTATCCCTGTAACATTTCCCAGATCTTGCACTAATCCCTGTCGTTGCAACATTTCCCAGCAGCTAAACCGACTCTCTATATCTATAAAATTCTGTACATGCATCGTCTAACGATCACATCACTTACTCCAGTATCTAGACCACCTGCTGACGTTGCAGCATTGTCCAGCATCTACACCATTTCCTAACCATGTACAATTCTCCAGTCACGTCACTACAAATTATCGATGTAACATTGTGCAGCACCTAGACCACTCCCTATTCATGTAACATGGTTCAGCACCAAAACCGAACTGGTATCCCTGTAACTTTCGACATCATGTACATCGCCTCGCTGTCACTTCGCTTCACATTCTCCATTACCTACACCCTTTGCTAACACTGTAACGTTCTCCAGCACCTATACCCCTCCCTACATCGGTAAAATTCTTCATCACCTAAACATTTCCCTGTCCCTGTAACATTCTCCAGCATCTAGACCAACTCGTTATCGCTGTGAAATTCTCCAGCATCTATAATCCTCTCCAACGCTAGAACACTCTGCCGCGGCTACAACCCTTCATAACTTTCTAAGCTCCAGCCCCTGAAACATTCTCTATCTCTTTAACCATTTCAAGCCACTACATCTCTCCCTATCTCTCTAACCACCTTCAGTCCCTACACGTCTCCCTACTTCTCAACGACCACCAGCCCCAACACGACTCCCTTTCCATCTAACCAGCTCCAGCCCGCCCAGCCCTTCCTATCACTTTGACAACGTTTATCCCCCACACTCCTCGCTATTGAATGTCCATCTCAAGACCTACATCCCTCCCAGCTCTCTAACGTCCAACTGATGCAACATTCTGCATATCGTGTAAAAAATACAAAAAGACTTGAATACCCTATCCTCACATCGACAGTCATCACTATCTCTCTCAGATCTCCAGCCTTGATTTTCACTTTTACTGACATCCTCCAATTTATAAAATCATAATTACCTCCTCCAGACATCATTCTTCGTTATCTTTGTGATTTCCTCCACAAGCTACATTGTTTCATCGCCCCCTTTCGTGCCCGATCCCTCTCTCAGTAAATTACCCCAGATTCAATGACAGTTTGCGTCTACTCGAGTCCCTTCAACTCTCCCTATCTATGTGCTCTACTGCAGCACTTGCACCAAATACCTATCCATGTAAAATTCGCCAGCATCTAAATCACCCCCTATCCCTATAAAATTCACCAGCACCCACAAACTCTCTGTATCCCTATAACCTTCTCCAGCATCCGCACCCAATCCCAAAACCTGAAAGATTGTCCAGCACTTGTAGGCAATCCCTCTTTCCATTTAACATTCTTCAGCACATTCAACTCTCCAATTCCTGCAACATTCTCTCTCTCCAACTCCCCATCTCTGTCACATTTTATAACACCTACACCCACTCCCTGTTTCTGTCATCTTCTGTACCCCCTGCACTCACTCCCTGTCCCTGTAACATTGTCCAGTATCTGCACACATTCCTTATTCCTACCACATTCTCCAGTAACCTCAGCCGCTCCCTATTACTGCAACATTCTGAAGCAGCCACACCCACCACCTGTCCTTGTCTCGTTCTCCAGCACCTGTTGCCACTCCCTGTCCCTGTGATATTCTCCAGCACCTACACCCACTCGCGATTCCTGGAACAATCTTAAGCAACTGCACCTGCTGCGTTTTTTTGGCAAACTTCTCATCCTTCTACACCACTCTCTATTTCTGCAACATTCTGGAGCACAGACACCACTCCATATGGGGAGAATATCAGCAATCCATAAAAGTGTAACATTGTCCACCACCTTCGCACATGCCCTCGCTGTCTAAAGTTCTTCAGCACCTGAACCCACTCCTTACCCCTGTAATTTGTCCAGAACCCATGCACGCTATCCCTGTGCCACTCTCAGAACCTACATCTTACACTATCCCTGTTAATGTTCGCCAGCACCGTCTCCCACTCACTATCAATTCAACATCCTCTAGCACCTGCACCCAACGTCTATCCCTGAAACATTCTACAACTGTATTCCTCTAACATTCTCCAGTAATGACCATCATTACCTATCCTTGTAACATTCTGCAGCACCTGGTCCTGTCATGGAAATTCAATCGACTTGACTCAACTGTTGGCAAGAGCAAAGAAAGGAGCTATATTTAAGTTCTGTAGATTTGACTGCAGGACATTCAGTTAAATGCCTCAATGTAAGGGGTATCTGAGCATTGTTCAGATACTTGCCTCATGTTGTTTCTTATCACGCTTGCAATGGCATAGACTGGGAAAACTCAAGTTGTTATTCTCTCATCCCTTAGTCTTGGACATGATAGTTCTTCAGCTTTTGATGAGTTCGACTGTCGCAAGGTCGAGTTGAATGTTTGCAAAATTCAAACAAAGACAAGCTGGCTGTAAAGTCCAGACAGACCCGCCGAATCGCGACCCACAAAGACCCATTCCCCTACATTTACCCCTTCTCCTAACACTACGAGCAATTTAGCATGGCCAATTCACCTCACCTGCACATCTTTTGGATTGTGGAAGGAAACCCACGCAGACAAAGGGAGAATATGCAAACACCACACGAAGAGTCGCCTGAGGCGGCAAATGAAGCCGGGTCTCGGGCGCTGTGATGCAGCAGTGCTTACCACAGTGCCACCGTGCTGCTGAGAAGGACTATGTTGTTTTCGGTTTCATTGGTATAGGATTGAGTTCCTGAGCCATAATGTCATGCTGCAACTATACAAAACACTTGCATGCCTCCACTTGGAATATTTTGAACTGCCTGGTCACCCCATTCCAGGAAGAATGTGGAAGCATTGGAAAAGTTGCAGATGAGATTTAACAAGATATTGCCTGTTCTGGAGGAAACGTCTTCTCAGGAAAACTAAATGACTTGGGTCTGTTCTCATCGGAGAGAAGAAATCTGATAGAGGATTTGATACAGAGTTACAGGATTTTTGCAAGGTTTGTGAAGGTTTGTAGCTCAGGTAGATATTTAGGGTGTAGTTCTTGTCGCTGAGCTGTAAGTTTGAATCAAACCTACAGCTTAGCGATCAAACCTACTCTCTAGAGTTACAAGAGGATAAGCGAATTAGATAGGATAGACTGTGGAAGTCTTTTTCTTAGGAAGATGATGTCAGCTTGAGGCTGAGGTCATAACTACAAATTGAGGGGTTATAGATTTAAGCCGGATGTCAGAGGCAGGTTCTTTGCTCAGTGAGTAGTAAGGGTGTGGAATGCCCTGCCTGCCAATGTCGTTAACTCAGCTAAACTATGGAGATTATAATAATGCTTGGATAAACACATAGATGATGATGGAATAACATAGGGAGATGACCTTAGATTAGATCTTAGGTCGGAGTAACGTTGTAAGGGCTGCGTTGTATTCTTCCATTTTTCTATGTACTAAAACCAAATCTCGACATTGGGAACCTCCAACCCATGGCATCAATGGGGATTTCACCAGTTTCCACATTTCTCCTCCCCTCACCTAACCTCACTTCAAAACTTCCAGCTCAGGACCGTCCTTACGACCTGTCTCACCTGTCCTATTTCCTTCCCATCCATGTGCATCATCCTCCCCTCCAAACTGACATCTTTACAACCTCCTCCGTGCACCTATTGATTTCCCAGCTAGCGACAGCCTGCCCCAATCCTCTCCTATTTATCTCCCCACACTCGAGGCTTCCAACCAAATTCCTGATTAAAGGCTTTTTTGCTTGAAACGTGATTTTCCTGCTCCTAAGATGCTACCTGACATGTTGTGCTTTTCCAGCACCACATTCTTTAATCGAATCTCCAGCATCTGCAATACTCATTTTCGCCAATAATCATGGGTGTCCTTAACTTCCTCTCTCTCTCTCTTTCCTGACTCCATTTTCAATAAAGTTTAGAGATCTTTAAACAATACATAAACTATGTCCCAGGAATAGCAAGAGACATATCTTGGTTTTCGATTAATTTGCAGGCACCTTCAGTTCAGTCATTTCCTGGGACATCATCTCTTTCAATTTGAGCATTAGGAAAGGATGTCCTTTTTAGCAGAAAAAAATCAGTCTGTCACTCACCTTTGTTTCATGCACAAGGGCACCCAGACTCTTCTGTACAGCACTTTTCTGGAGTTTCTCTTGATTTTAATAGCAGTCGGTATTTTGTTCCTCTTACCATGTGCATGACCTCAAATGCCACACATGAAATTGCACCTGCAAAGGTTTTGCCCACCTACTCAACCTGTCTCTATCCGTTTCCAGATTCCACTGTCCTCATCGCAAAATGCCCTCCCACCTGTTGTGTATCGTCAGTTAAACTGGGCACATTTCACTCTGCTAATTCCACGACGTCATTAATGCAAATATAAGTCATTGAAGTCCTATGACTGACCATTCCAGCACTTTACTAATTACATTTTTACAACTTGAAAAATACACAATAATCCAGATTCTGTGTCTTCCATTAAATATACAACGGATAATCCTGGCCCTTTTTTACTCAACACCGTGAACCTCTACCTTGTGTAATGGCTTTTGGTATGGTCCCTGCAGGAATGCCTACCAACATTTGATCAACTCTGCTTGTAATATGATCAAAGAATTCTGGCAAAGTTGTCAAGTGTGTTTTTCTATTCAACAAATGATGTTGACTCAGTTTGACTCCAATCATCTTTCTCAACGTCCTGCAATTACTTTCTTCACAATGGTCTCCGCCGTTTCCAAATGACAGATAAGACATTGGAACAGATGGAAGCCATTCATCCCATCAGGGCAGCTCAACCTTTTAATGAGGTCACGTCTGATTTGGTTAATTCTAAACTGCACTTTTCTGCCTTATCCCAATTCTTCTTGATTGATTGTCTCGCCGTCTCAGGCTTGATTATACTCACACTTTACAGCACTCCATTGTAAACCATCCTGCACATTTGCTACTCTCTGAAAGACAGAATGTCCTCCTCATCTGTTTCTTAAATGATTAAAGGTTCCCCTGAGATTAGGCTCTATATACTCTTCGCAAATTTCGTTTTTCATTCAATATCTTTAGTCCCAGTCTCGTTTGGAGACTGACCCTGATCGTTGGCAACATTTCCTCCAAAACATCAACCCACCCACCCGCACGCTGCCCTCCCCATCATTATAAACAGACCATGAAAATCTCCAGTCAACCTTTTTTTTCCCAAAGAGAAGAATCCCAAACTCAGTAATTTCTCGACAAAAGGGGTTTGCTCATCGCTGGACATAATGCAAGGCGAAGGACTGCGAAGAGGTTTTGGGAAAATATCGCCAGTTGGCAGGTTTAAAAAAAACAGGAAAAATAATAGTAAATGCATGTCTCCAGCTTTGGAAAACTTTAGAATCTCTTTCGGAAGTGAAATCAGAGGTGACCGAAGGGTGGATTGTCCCACTTAACAGAGCCAGTCTTTAAGAGGCCGGGGCGTTGACTCTGTTGTTCTTTGGACATGCACCGATCTGAGAAATTGAAAGGATTTTCGTTCCTGCGCGTCAGGAATTCAAACCTCGCCACGGCTACAGGACCACGAGAAAACTCGGGTGCAATCAAGTTACGAAAAAGCTTCGAAGAAAGCAGAACTTTTGTTGTAGGACAGTTGGTTGTTGTTACATGGATGTGTTTGCAGCGGGTACAGGATTGTTACCATTTCACTGCAGCGAATGTCCCAGGATTTATTTTGGAAAACTAAAACTGATAGAGGGCAACAATCACTTCGGAAAGGGCAGGGTGAAGTTTCAATTCGTGAAAAGCCTGTTTTATGGATCGTGCAACGAGTCAGTTCACCCGTCTCTGTTGCGTAATTGGTGAACACGTTCATCCAATAACCGAACAGATTGTGTTTTGGGACGTCCCAGGGTCGGATCTCTCACTGCTCATACTTCATTGGTTTTCTCTCCTGCACAGCTCCGGGTTTTTAATGTGGTCAGGAAAATGTTCCCCAAACAGGAAGCTTATCCAGAATCGCAAAGGAATTTCTGTATTATTTTAATGGCTAATGTAAAGGACTGTGGATGTTGGGAATCTGAATCAAAAATAGAAAATTCTGGGGAATGTCAACAGGTTTGTCAGTACTACTGGGAGAAAACGGAGTTCTGATAACGTTCTGAAGAAGTTCTGAAACGTTAAATCGCCGTTTCCCAACCGAGATCCTGCTCGACCTGCTGAGTACTTTCCTGCAATTTCTGCCTTCTTTTAAGCTGAATATCGATTCCACCTATCGGAGTGGAACACACAGACCCACTTTGTCCCGACATTTCATCGATTTGAAAGCTGTGGTTTTTGAATTCAAATAAACCAAACAGTGATTCACTACTGTTAAACATCCCAGTGACAGAGACTTGGCAATGATGGGCCACCACACTGAGGTGTACTTGTGGCCGAGTGTTTAAAGTGATGGATTTAAAATCCATTTGGCGATTCCTAGCCAGCTTCTAATCCTGCTAATTGCGAATGTGGGCAAAGTTTGAGTTGTGTTCTGCTTTTGGAGATTCAGATCATGGCGGGGAGAATCACTTCATCCAGGTCATGAATGGTGCACTCGTGTACTCAACGAGCGGCACAAATGCACACTTGCATTGCCAAATTTGTTCAGACTTGTTATGACACAGCGCAAGCCCTCCAGCTTACTATAAAACCAGCAACACAGAAATCATTTATGCCGTATAGGAATCTGCAACAATCTATTGGCCAAGAACTACACAAAATAAAAATTAAGGACTTAATTTCTAAAGAAAGAGAGAGATTAATTAACAAACCACGATTGAAAATGTATTTCTATTACCCATTTTGAAGTTCCCTTCGATAATACTATTGATATAAAACTCCCAATTAAGGTTTACAAAATAACACTTATTCTCTCAAAACCAGGCAGCTGTAGGCCTCAGGCCTGAGGTTCTTTCTCCCCGTCTGAACGTTGTTCTTGTCCAAGGCCTTCCTCATTCTTATCATTTTGGATGTTCACGCTACAGCTACCACAACAAAATTTGTTCTGGATAAAAGAGAAAACCGATTAGTTCAACCGGGACTGAGAGCATATTCAAGGAATATTACCCAGCAAGATCCCGTATTTAAATTCACCCACATCACCATCAGCAATGTATTTTAAGCAAATTGAAATATATACAAAATAGAAGGTAACAATTAACCGGATGATTGAATCGTGTTATATCTCTTAGTATAGACCGAGGGAGAACAGAGTTTGAGATAAAGTTGCCAGTTTCTTCTCCGGGTTTGTTCTCAATGCAGTGTTGTTGACTCCACCTCTGCAATGTCAGACACTTTGCCCTGTCTGTCCGTCTGTTTCCTGTGGAGGCCTTTATGCTACTGAGACTATATTTCCCAGGACAGGAGGATTGTTAGATCCTTCTGGCCATTAAAATGTAATTCCCAAGACACGGAGTTGCCAGCATTGACCTGGGGTGGATAACGTTAAACATCGCACAACATCAGTTAATAATGTATGAGAGTTGTTTGAAAATGGTACCTTTCAGAGCGCTGCCCCTTCATCAGCTAACCGTTAATCAGGTTCATAAGACATATAATTTATAACAAAAGATTACAGTGTCATGCAACTGAAATGATATATTGAACAAACCCAGATTGCTGATAAGTCTTCCATCTTTTAGAATAGGTTGCAGGTTTCGGTTCAATACTTTGTAAAACCACAAACTGCTTTTAAGTCACATTCTCGAGGCAACTTAATGTTCTATAAAAAAGGTGACATCTCACCTCGGACAATACATGAACAGTGTAAGTTTAGTGTCTGTCTCTGTCCCAATCTTGAGTCAGAATGGTTCAATATCCAAAATAAGAATTTATAATATCTTACAACGATTGACTGCCTGCATTGACTGTCTCTCAATTCGGTGTTTTATAGCAAAATGAGATGGATCTGCAAATATGAGTCTGCAAATCAACATTCAGCCAATAGATTTTGATGTATGCTTGAATGCATGAGAGAGAGGGAGTGAGTGTGTGCCTGTGAGTGTGTGAGTGAGTTACGTGAAAAAGGTTTTGTTTGCATTTGTGCATGCTTGGCAGAGTGCGCGCGTGAGTATCACACTGTGTTAACTTGTTTGGAAGGGTGTGCGTGTTGTGAGTGTAGCGGGTGCATTGTGTGTCTGAGAGAGACCACGTGAATGAGAGACGTTGTGCGTGAATGTCTGAGAGTGTGCGTGTGTGTGTGTGTGTATATATATATATATATATGTGTGTGTGAATATCGCGTAGTCGTCTCGGAAAGAAAGAAAGAAAGAAATGAAGGACGGAAGAAAGAAACAAAAGAAGAAAGGAATAAAAACGAAATTAAAAAAGAAAGAAAGGGAGAAATAAAGAAACAAAGAAAGAAAGAAGAAAGAAAGAAATAAAGAGATAAATAAAGGAAGAAAAGAAGAAAGAGAAAAAAGTGTCAAAGAAGGAGAAAGAAAGAAACTAAAAGCAAACAAGCAAAGGAAGGGAGAAATCAATAAATAAAGAAATAAGAAAGAAAGCAAGAAATAAAGGAAGAAAGAAAAGAATAAGGAAAAAAGAATGAAAGAGTGAAAGAAGGAGAAACAAAGAAACGAATAAACAAACAAGCAAAGGAAGGAATAAAGAAATAAATAAAGGAATTAATAAAGATAGAAAGACAGAAAGAAAGACAGAAGGGAAGGAAGAAAGGAAGGCAGAAAGGAAGAAAGAAAGGAAGGGAAAACGGAAGGAAGAAGGGAAAGAAAAAGAAAGAAAGGATGAAAAGAAGAAACAACGGAAGGAAGAAAGGACAATGAAAGAAAGAGAGAAAGAAAGGGAAAGAAATAAATAAAACAATGAACAAACAAGCAAAGAAAGAAAGAAAGGAAGGAAGGAAGCAAAAAATGAAGGAATAAAAGAAGGTTTCTGTATTTAAATTCTTTCATTCTTTCTCCTTCTTTCTCTCTTCCATTATTTCTTTCTTTCTTTCTTCCTTCATTAATTTCCACCTCTGAAACTGCATTCCACGCACCCAGTACCCTCTGTGTAAACAACCTACAATTTGACTGTCTTGTACAATTTCTATGGCACACACTCTTGAGCATACAAACTCTTTCACTCACAGTTTCCACCGTTTACCCTTGTTAAAATTTCAGCATTTGCCACTTGCCGATGAGAGCTATGCCAATTCAATTCATCATTTGAAAACTTCTGATATATTCGGATAGTTGACCGCTTTACCACACATTGAATAGTGTTTCAGTTTCAATACTGACTATGATTAAGAAGTATTCTATTGATTGCAACGCTCATTAGAATCTTTTGCGGTTGTAGTAATTTTTGGAATGTATACCTTCATTTCCTTTTCGAGAAGTTGTGCACAATGTAGAGTGACCCTTCCCCTCTCTTTCCCTCTCTGCTGCAAATGGTTCAGTCTGATCTCAAATGGTTAATATTTAAGAGCTTGCAGTCTGCCTACCACAGAATGAGTCAGAACCCGTTTCCTGCTCCTGTTAACCCCATCACAGAACACAAGAACAAAACCCTGTGGATGTTGGAAATATGCAAAACAAGCAGGGAGTGTTGGGCTGACTAAGGCTCCACAGTCTCCGGAGCAACAAATTCCAAAGATCCACCCCACTCTATGTTCCCTTATCTAATTCCGCTCTTTGGAAAGTGCTTCTGTTGTGGGGCGATACAGGTTTCTGTATGGTGCTAACCCTGGTGGGTGTTCTGGCGCTGCACTCGTTTCCCTTTTGACACTTGCTGCTCAGAAAAAACAGACAGAGTTTTCATGGTGGATTTATTGGACGAAATCAAAAAATATTTAATGGACTCACAATAATGTAGAAGATGGTCATTTTTTTTTACTGCACTGGTTTGAGAATGGAATTGCATCTCCGTGAGACGGTTTGCTTCCTAATTGTCCGGGTATAACTTTCCTTTCCAATTAAAACAAATCTCGGTTCCACTGACACTGTTTCATCGTGAATCATTTGCTGCATGTTTCCAAACCATGTGACATTTGTCGTCGATGCTCTTTAGCTGCACATGTTCGTGAAATTTACTTCCGTCAAAATTGCCTCTACTTTTTTTTAAAAACAAGTCCTAATCCGTTGCTTTGCAGTTTACAATGGGCTTCACTTTGCATAGTAAGCTGCACTTCTCAAAATGATTTCATACTCAGTTTTAATCATCTTTGCACATAAAGTCATTCCAAATCCAATTGGTTTCCCCACCCTGTCCATTTCTGCACTGCTCTTCCGACCACCATCCCTCCCAGTCAGACCCTGCCACAAACTCTCTTCCCCAATTACGTTCACTCCTTGTTTGCCCAGTTATATATCATTAAAACATTCTTGAATCAGTTTCTACATTTGTTTCTGCGAAATCGATCATTTGGAATGTCTGAACTTGTTTCACTCGAAAGGGGGAAGTTTCCTCCTACTTAGACATTCTGAAACTCTCACCACCTAGGAAACCTCTGTTAATTCGCTTCCCAAAATTCCAGGGCTCAGGTGCAGCTTTTCCAGTTTTCCAACATCTCATTAATATAGTCCTGCATACTTTCCATCGTCCTGGTAAATCCTAATGTGCCCTTTCTAATTTGTATATTTTTGGTGCAGTGAGGGCAAGGATTACATACAATGCTCAAACTTATACACATTATCCTGTACGATGAAGGAAAGCATATCGCATGTCTTCTGAACCACTCTATCAACATGCATTGCAACCTTCAGCATAAAATGTATCACAACTTTTGGGAGAAGATTTGTAGCTCGGGTGCTCATTGTTGCGGTTCTGTTCACCAAGCTGGGAATTTATGTTGTAGACGTTTCGTCCCCTGTCTCGGTGACATCCTCAGTGCTTGGGAGCCTCCTGTGAAGCGCTTCTGTGATATTTCCACCTGCGTTTATAGTCATTTGTATCTGCCGCTTCTGGTTGTCATTTTCAGCTGTCCGCTGCAGTGGCGGTACATTGAGTACAGATGAATGTGCTTATTGATTGAATCTGTGGATGACTGCCATGCCTCTAGGAATTCCATGGCTGTTCTCGGTTTGGCTTGTCCTATCATAGTAGTGTTGTCCCAGTCTAACTCATGTTGCATGACAGGCAGTGGACAGCTGGACCTGACAACCGAAAGCGGCAGGTACAAATCACTATAAATGCTGAAGGAAACATCACAGAAGCGCTTCACAGGAAGCTCTCAAGCACCTCGGATGTCACCTAGACAGGGGACAAAACGTCTGCAACACAAATTCCAAGCTCGGCGAATAGAACCACAGCGTGTACTACAACGCCCAAATCTCCCTGTACATCAATTTTCCGCAGAGCTTTTCCTTTCACCGTATATTTCGCTCTGGAAATGCATATCTAAAATATATTGCCTCGCATTTGCCTGGAATGAACTCCATCTGCCTATCTTCGCCTAACTGTCCAATGTATTTATACTCTGCTGCATTATCTAATAGTTCTGTACACTTTCTGCTACTCTACAAATATTGGTGTCATCTGCAAACTTGCAAATCAGACAACCTATACATGCCTCCAGATCTTTTATGTATTTCAGAAACACCAGTGGTGACAGGACCGATCCCTGTGAAACACCACTGGTGATAATTCTTCATCTTGAGAAAGTCCCTTCTGCTACTACTCTTTTTTCTCCTGTTCCACAGCTATGTCTCTCTACAGCTAGCTAGTACAAACTGGACTGCATGCGCCTTCACTATCTCCATTAGCCTACCATGGCAAACTTTATTGCTCGTCTTACTGATGTCCACGTATATGACATCTGCAGCCCTTCCCTCATCAATTAACTTTGTCACTTCTTCAAACAACTGTATTAATTTGGTAATATATTATCTTGCCTACACAAAAACATTTTGCCTGACTCTTATCAGCCTGTTTTCTTTCAGATGGGAACAAATCATATCCCTCAGTATTTTTCCAGCAGCTTCCCTACCACTGACGTCAGGCTGACCAGTCGATGATTACCGGTGTATCCCCGCTGCAATTTTTTAACAAGGAGACGACATTAGGAATTCTACAGTTCCTCCGGGACCTCACTGCTGTTCAAGGATGTTGCAAAAGTATCTGTTAAGGTCCTATCTATTCCCTCTCCCACTGCCCACAGTATCCCGGGATAGATACCATCCGGACGTATGGGCTAAATTATTTCAGAATACCCAATACTTCCTCTTTCCTTCTGCTGGCGTTACACAGAATAATCAACATCTATACCTAACCTCAACAAACACCTTGTTCGTCTATTCGAAGAATGCCAATTCAAACTTCGCAGTAATATACTTAAAAATGTTCTCTGACTACAATCATAACTTTCCTCCTTTGATTTGAGTGGGGAAACCCTTTCTCTTGTAATCCGTTTGCTTCTTATGTACGATATTTAAAAAGGCATTGGAGTATTATTTAACTCTGTCTGCTAAAGATATTTCATAAAACCTTTTCGCCCTGTGAATTCTTCAATTCAATTGGTCTCACTTTCACAATATTCATCTTCAGCTTCGTCTGTTTTCTGTCGCTTGGACCATTTGGATGCTTCCTTTATCCTTTTAGCTAGTCTCACCATTACACCTCGGCGAAAGTGAGGACTGCAGATGCTAGAGATTAGAGTCAACATTAGAGTGGTGGTGCAGAAGCACAACAGGTCAGGCAGAATCCGAGGTGCAGGAAAGTCGACGTTACGGGCAGGGAGCCTTCATCAGGAATCATTCTCCTTCTCGCCGAATGCTGCCTGGACCTGCTGTGCCTTTCATTCACCCACTCTAAATTTGACTAACCCTTACACGTAT
>NC_083408.1:7410108-7514251 GCF_020745735.1 Hemiscyllium ocellatum
CTGTCCACATCATCCTGTTGATGACATGTAGAGGTCTGAAGTAGGAGACACCAAAGCAGGCAATAGTTGTTGAATCATCCATGTTTAGAGCTCGGCGAGAGTGCTGCAAACTCCATTGAGTACAGGTGATCGAGTTATAAGGGATAGGGACAACATAGTGTGAGGGGGTTGCCTTTGTTCACAAGGAACAATCTTGTCTAGCTATTATTAAGACCGTTTCGTTTGCCCATGGATACAAGTGATTGTCACGGGTGCGTACCCATGTTAGGGTAGCAAGGTCTGCACTGCTAATACGTCCCAGCATAAGTGACCCTTGCATTACCAGTCCTGGTCTGCCAAATTAATGGTCTCTAATCTAAGTATGCACGCCTGGCATCAGAGTAGGGTTTATCAGGGACAACCCACATTTTTCCTCCCCATCCCCGCTGTCAGGAGAACTATGCTTCACATCTCCACGACAATCATTTCTAGAATGATTAGTATCCCCAAGAATTTCACCTGTACCTTGTTCAGAATCCGACCGAGGGGTACTAGCCTTCTATTTGCCCTGCTCGTGTCCAAGTACATCTGCCGCATCTCTGCCTACCTCAGTGTTAAAGTCAGTATGTGCTTGTGGGAGAGCTTCAGTACAATGATAAAGGTGGTATCATATGTGTACTCTTTCCACTTCGATGGCAGTAGGTGATGCCTTCGTAACTATGACAGGTCCCTCTCTCCTCTGCTCATTCCAGCGTCTTTGTAAACCCACACGGATACCCAATCCCCAGGTTTATTAGGTCATTTCTCGTTGACAGGTGTCGATTCCCTTTGTGTTGCCTGCAGTTGGATAGTCTCATGTATCAGTGAGCTGGTGCATATATTGATTAAGTTCCAAGCTTAACCGCTCCAAGTTAGGCCCTTCGTATGAGCCCCTCCGCCTGGGCACTGGCAAAGGTCTACCTGTGAGCATCTCCAGCAGGATTATGTTAGTCATGCGATTAGTCAGTGTGCAATAACTCATTAGCGCCAGAGCCAGCGCATCAGCCAAATTAAGTTTGGTGTTTGTGCAGATCATGTTTAATTTAGTTTTTATTGTCCCATTAATACTTTCCACCAAACCCATTGATTGGGGATGAAACACAGACCCAAACCTGTCGTTGTTTCTCAAAGAATGTAGCACTAAATTAACTACTTTCTTAATGAAGGCAGACCGATTGTCCAACTTAATTTACGACAGTTTACGAAACCTTGGGATAAATTCATTCGTCAGAAATATCTCTACTGTCCTAGCTCTTGCTTTCAACCTTATTTCCAATGGGTTAGCTGATATCACACTCCCCACATCTCGATCATGCTGTGACCGCAAAGTGGTTGATAACATCCAATCACTCATTACCATATTGGTCACCTTCCTCCACCGTCACCTAATGCTCCGCTGGGGTGTTACCTTGACTTTCTTCCACATTCCCCGTCAAGGTGCTGCATATAGGATTCTAATATAACTCCCATCCCCAGATTCCCAAACCCTTTCGTGAGGATATGCCATTGCGTGACTGTTTCTACATGCCTCGCCATATGTCAGAAGTCTTTAGATTGATATCCTTTATTTACTAGTAACATTACATGTGGTGGAGCACCTGGTAATCTATACCACTTTTCCAGGAACGCATTTTCATTTATTTGCAGTATCACTCCATGCTCCCCGAATACTATTGCGTCACTTCATAAGTGTTGCAGAGCAGTGACTTCTACTGCCATTGCCTCTCCAATACCGCATACTGAGTCTCATCAAACATCACACTCCAGTGCCGCTCACATTTAGGTTATCTTGCTTTGGTTAACATCGTCAACACCTTTGCTTCCCACATCCGCTAAATGTCTTTAATATCACTTGCGACATCCCCTGCCAAATAAACATTAACATTAGTGGGCGGCACCGTGGCACGGTGGGCGGCACGGTGGCACAGTGGTTAACACTGCTGGCTCACAGTGCCTGACACCCGGGTTCAATTCCCGACTCAGGCGACTGACTGTGTGGAGTTTGCACGTTCTCCCCGTGTCTGCGTGGGTTTCCTCCGGGTGCTCCGGTTTCCTCCCACAGTCTAAAGATGTGCGGGTCAAGTGAACAGGCCATGCTAAATTGCCCGTAGTGTTGGGTAAGGGGTAAATGTAGAGGTATGGGTCGGTTGCGCTTCGGCGGGTCGGTGTGGACTTGTTGGGCTGAAGGGCCTGTTTCCACACTGCAAGTAATCTAATCTTTAACTTCTTTCACCACTAATTGTGAATTGGCCTTTTCTATGACCAAGCCCTGCTGTGTGTAGTCCAATCTTACCTCTAACTGTGGTCAGGCATCCCTACCTAACAAGTTAATTGGCGTCTCTTTAGACACTAATATTGGCAGACATATCTCCATAACTCCCGTTCATAATCTTACTGGAGCTGTAAATCGTGTATATGTGATTTCCCTGAGACCCTACAATTTTAACAAATTTATTTGACATGGGAAGGTGAGAGGCATACCGCAGCTGTAAACAAGTCTATGTAGCTCCAGCATCCATCATCTCCGGTGAATGCAGCCCTATTATATTAACTTGTATTACTGATTCTTGAGCAGCCTTCCATGCTACTACAGGGTCGTATCCCTTCTCACCCAGGTTCTCAGGACATCCCTAACACATCCCATACGGGTAAATAACTCCTGATGGGCCGGGAGATACCTGAGAATTGACCACTGGGGATTCCCACAGTCTAGGCCCGCTGTAGGACAGAGAGGGCCCGGTCCAATAAGGGTCCAAAAGTGGCCTGGTTGCTGGCATCCCCAGCACATAATTTCTGCACCCCCGCCTTAACCCTTGGGGACTGAATTTCTGTTTTAGCTGTTGCTTAAATCTGCCCTGCCCCGATTGCGTCCATTGCTGGAATGGGAAGTTTTGGCACCTGTCTGGCTACGGGATATGACCCCACCTTGCGCCGACACTTGGTTCACGCCAGTGTCGATTACTGTGTCGGTTTTAACTGTAAACACCTTTCTCGCCTTCTCTTTTTCATTCTTTTTAAGCTCTTCGAGCTGCATTTGCGTCAGCTTCCTTTGCACCTCCTCCTGCTGTTCAGACAGTTTATCTTTGTCTTTTTGAAACCTTTCAACTGCGTGACCTACATGATCTGTAAGTGCCTGGTGCATCATTGATGATGTCATTCCCACCACCTCCGGTCCTGACCTGACTTGGGAGGGCAGAGCCTCAATGATGGAATTTCAGAACGTTGTGGTCAGCAAAGGTTGTCTCTATGCCTTCTTCTGTTTTTGGTCTCCACTTCTTCAACTGTTTCTTCAAGTCGGCAGCCGGGTTATCACTTTCTCCCAGTGGCTCCACTCTCAGAGCCTGGGGGTCCATTTTAGGAGGATAACAGTCTCTTAAGGCCTGCCATACATTCTGTCTCACTCGATCAAACCCAACTCCATCGATCGTTGGATTGTCTGCCGCACTTTTCAAAGTGACTTGTTACATTATTTCTCTTAATTTCTGGAGTCGTATCAACCTCACCAGCAGTACCTTCAAGTCTCCTATAGCTAGGAATCGCCCTGTGATTTCATCTTCAAAACCCCTGATCCTCTTTCCCGCTCCCTTGTGTAAACTGGGCAGCGCATTCTTCATCCATTCCAGATCATGAGTTCCCCATGGAATGTATTGTGGTTTTCTCCCCTCTTTTAAAAGGAGCATTAGCAACCTTCCCTGTTGGCAGTTTTTTGATTTATTGACAGTACTTCTCATTACCCTCCACCCCCCCCCCCCCCGCTTCCACCACACCACCCCCACCCCATCCTCGGGCTCTGAATCCGATGCTCTTTCTAATTTCCCAAATTCTTTTGGAACTTTTCTTGTCTCTCATCATCCTTTTGCTTGCTGTCCTTCACTTTCATTGCTTTTCTTTTCAGACCTTCTTTCATAACGCCATGAGTATTTTTAAATTGCCTTTTCTTCCCTTAGCCCACGCCACATACTAATCCCATGCGTCAGCTTTTCTTGCTCTCGATATGTAGTTTCTATTAGCTCTTGCTTGTCCCTTTTCTCTCTTTCTCTTCTTTCAATCAGTTTATTTTTGTCTTCCGCACAATCATCCCATTCTAACTGTCTCTCTATTTCTACTGTTCCCTTTATTACTGGACATTGCTTTAATGCCTTTTCATTAGATTAGGAATGAGGCCTATTCAACTCCTCCACATCGTGGGTATAGAGCGGGAGCTGATTTCTGCTTTTCTGTTTCCCGTAACTGCTCAGCTTGTTCTTTTGCAGCTTTTCTCGTCACCACAGGTGTCTGACAAGCTACCTTCAGTTCTCCACCCTCTTTACTGAAAAGTTTCAGTATTTCCACCTCCTGATCCCTTTTTTGGTTTGTATTTATACGTTTCCTTTACGGCTTATAGTTCTTAATTAATTCTTCCATCAAATAGCACATATGTATATCAAAGGTCTGGATTAGAGTGGTGCTAGAAAAGCACAGCAATTCAGGCAGCATCTGAAGAGCAGGAAAATCGACGTTTCGGGCAAAAGCACTTCATCAGAAGTACAGCCAGAATGCCTGAAGGGAGGAGAGATAAATGAGAGGAAGGTGGAAGTGGGGAGAACGTAGCATTTTACCTGTATATCAATAATGCCTTCTTTTGGCAATTTAGTCAATAAATCCTTCGTTCTTTTATCCCATTTCTCAGAAAATTTTACAATATCATTTCCTGCCACTGGTAATTTATTACTTAGTATGTCAACTGCAGCCCCTTTATCCATCCAAAAATATATTTTAGTTCAATAAATGAATTATCTTAGCTCGCACACATCCCTTCCTCATACCATTCAAGTCCGTAGTGCTTTGTCAATACTATAAGCAATTCCTAACTTAAAACTTGCAATTCTCCCTTAGCAATCTATCAATTTCTAAACGTCCTCAAGTGCAAGTAGTTAATACAAACAACCTATTCTCATTCATTCAACCTAAACCAATCTAACACTGCATCTTCAAAATGCATCAATCACTAACGGTTTCTTGAGAAATTTCTCTCTTAAAAAATATTATCTTAAATTCTAACAGTTCAAAATAAAATTAAAATGCCACTGGATCTCGAGCTTGGGCGAAACAAAACACAAACATTTAACCACCTATAAAAACATTAGACATACAAATCAGGTCACAGTGTAAAATTCTAAATTCTCTCTCTCTCTCAGTCTCTCCCACACACATACATCAATTTCTCTCAGCTAGAGCCTTACTTAGACAAATCCTTTGTCCATTTCCTCAAGTCCTATTATCCAACATACGTTAATTAAAACATTTAATAGTCTAGTAACACGGTACCACTGTGATTATTCTCTGCTATTTTACTTTTCAACATCCACTGCGAATTTGCCGGCTTTCTAAACAGGTCTATCAGCGTTTCCAGTAGAACAATTTCGCCTTATCTATTCAGCCCTATCTATCTTTAGGTCTTATAAAACAATTTCCACTTCTTTATTCTGCCTTACCTGTCTATTGGTCTGAATAAAAAAATCCCTTCTTTATTCTTCCCTGTCTATCTATAGGGTTTTATAGTTCTTCCCTAACTACCTATAGGTTCTTATATTTCTGCCCTATCTATCTATAGGGCCTTATATACACCAATTGGAAATTTTACTCAACAAATGCTACTTTCTATTCTTACTCATCTGTTACCCCACTGCACAGTTTTCTTGACCAATTCATTCTCTACGTCTCCTTCAGCAGCAATTTACCCCTCGCCTTTGGATCTTCGATCAGAGAGAGTCTCCGGAAGATTCCCGCAGCTCTGAGTCCCCAAGGACCACTCGAAGACAAAAGAATATAATCCGTATTCACAGCAAAAATGCTAATTTTTTTTGTTGGGCGCCCTTATTTTGTAAGTCTCGGGAGTGTCCCTGGTGGACAAAGAAGTGCCCTGTTACTGTCGCGATCGGCGCAGGTGGTTCCCTTCACGACCCTACTCGCAGTGCCAAATTTGTTGTGGAGAAAATATCGAGAACCACCAGGAGATGCAGAAAGTTCTTCAAGAAGTAGGTCTTTCATTTGCAAACAAAAATCCGTGACATCGAGAAAGCAGATTTTCAGCGTCTGTGGATTTTTATATCTTTCTGAATCATGTTTCTGTTAGCTTATCAGCATGTCCAACTCTAATTATCAAAGTACCGCACTTTCGCTATACAATAAACCAGTGATATTAGATGCCAATATTTCTTTGATTGTACATTCTACTTCATGTTATTCTTATTCCTGGTTAGATACTTATTGCTAACTGTGCTAGTGATCTTCATTTCCAGACGAAACTGTCATAATAGATATTTATTTATTCCATCTGTTACAACAGTCTTCTGTCTCAAGCTGACACTGCTGACTATTAATTAGATTGTTTAATGTCATGTCCCAAATATTTATTGTCCCAATCCTGTCATAATAACACTTAAGAGAGAAACTTGCTTTATTACTTGTGCTATCCCATCTCGCCATTGTGACCTTTAAGCCTTAACCTTATTCTGCTAATAGGTGTAAGAATGTTCCACTTTGGTTATCCCATCCTGGCTTCCATAGAACACAGACTGCCAGTGGTCTTCATGCTTGAACCCTTCACATGCTTTCATCTTCTTTATTTTCCATACTCCCTCCTTCTTGATCTCACTCATTCCCTCATTATGGCCCACCAAGGGCTTGCTCGGTCCCTTCCTCTCAGTCTCACTCAGTCACTCATTCACTCCCTAACAGAATGAGTCACAAAAGCCTTCTCAGTCTCACTCGTTTGCTTAGTTTCTCTCACTAAGAATGGCTCGTACCTTCCCTCCTGGACACACCCGTTCGCCCCCTCGATCCTACAAAGGTTGTTCCTTCCCTCCAGTCTCGTTCTTTCGCTCTCATCCTCCTAACTGCCATCATAGTCTCACTCTTTCTCTTGCTCTCTCCCACACAGTCCAGGTCGATGCTTGCCCCCTGGTCTCACTCATTCCCTTGAACTCTGTAGCAATCTCGCTTTCTCCCTTCTGCCCAGTCGCAAACATTTACTCATTCTCTCTCATAAGTCATTTTCTGTCCCTCTCTCCAGATCTCAGTCCGTGGCTTGCAATTTCCTCCCCACTCTTGATCATTAACTTGCCGTCTCCAATTCAGACACGCTTGCTTCCTCCCTCCGGGTCTCGCTCGTTCACTTGCCCTCTCCCACACACTTGTGCTCGCATCGTACCCACTGAGGCACGTTTGTTCACTCGCTCTCTCCCACCTAGTCTTGCTCGCTCATTGCCTCCCATTCTCGCTCGTTCGCTAGCTGTCTCCCAATCAGACTCACTCACTCCCCTCCCTGCACGTTTCGATTTTCCTCTCGCTTTCTCCAAACCCAGGCTCGCTCGCTTCAACCCTCCCATTCAAATTCGTTCAGTGGCTCTTTCCCACGCAAGCTCATTGCTCCATATATCCCAGTTTGAGTTAAGTTTTCTCTCTTTACCAATATGTGTCAATTAGTCCCTCCCTCCAGGTCTTTCTCAGTCGCTCGATCTTTCCCACCAAGTTTTGCTCGCTCCTTCTCTCCTGGTGTCACTGTTGACTTGCATTCTCCCACCCAGGCTCACTCCCTGCCTCACTTTCGGTCTCAATCATTTTGCTGCTCTCTCCCACCCAGACTCACTCACTCCCTCACTTCCCGATATCACTAGTTCTCCCCCTCACTCCCACACGGTTTCATTCACTCGGTCCCTCCTGGTGTCATTGGTTCGCTTGCTATCTCTCCTCCAGATGGCTCATACCCTCCCTCCCTTGCTCACTCATTCGCTCGCTTCCTCCATCCCAGTCTTGCTCTTTCACTTGTTAACTCCCAACCGGGCTCCTACCATCACAGTGCCATTCGGTCACTCGCTTGTTCCCACCAAGTCTTGATCGCTTCCTCCTTCCACGAGTTACTTGTTCACTTGCTGTCTCTCACGTAAACTCGCTCACTCACTTCGTCCTGGACCCTGTCATTCACTCGCCTCTCCAACCCAGACTCGCTTGCTCCTTCCCTCCCTGCCTCACATGTTCACTTGTGCTCTCCCACCCAGGCTCACCCATGCCCGCCCTCCAAGTGTCGCTCGGTCGCTTCCTCCCTCCTGGTCTCACTCGTTCCCTCGCTCTCTTCCACTCACAGATTCTCTTTCTCCAAACGACTTTCTCTCCCCCACTCTCTCTCTTACACGTGCACACTTTCTCTACCCCCTCTCTCTCTTTGCCCCACTCCGACTCTCCACACACTGTCTCTCTCCCTCCCTTCCCCCGCTCACTCTCTATGACCACACTACTCTCTTTCTGTCTGTCCTCCCATTCTCTCTGCCCCACTCACTCTCTCCCACCCACCCTCTCTCTTCCTCTCACCCTCCCTCTTTCATCCCTGCAATCTCTCTTCCAATCGTTCCCTCTCTCCACACTCTCTTCCAATCTTTCTCTCACGCATGCTCTCTCACTTCCCCATTCTTCGACACTCTGTGCCCCCTCTGCCCGCACTTCCTCTCTCGCCCACCAAACTGCCCTCTAACAACCTCACTCTCTCCCTCTCCATTATCGCCTTGTCACCTACTGACTTATTCTATCTTCCCTCTTCCAACTCACACGGTCTCGCTGTCCCCGACTCGTTGTCTCTACTCCCACTTTCTCTGACCCTGTCGCCCCTCTCTCCCTATTCTCTCTCCAAATACATTCTCCCTTTCTACGCCATCCCACACTCTCCCCCGCCTCTGTCTTTCCGTTCTGCACTCTCGCCCTCTCCTCACCTCCATGCCTCTGTTCAACACACCTCACTCCACTACCTCTCTCCCACCTCTCCCTCGCTCCACCAATCCCCCCCCCCGCCCTTCCTCTGGCTACTCGCTCCGTCTTTGACCCTTCCCTCTCATCTCTGTCTCCCTCCCCTCTTCTCTCTTTCCTTCTGTCTCCCTTACTCCTCTCTTCCCCTCTCTCTCACTCCTCTCTCACACCTCTCTCTCTCTCCAGACCTCCCTCTCTATTTTCTCGTTTCGCTCTCCCATCCCTACTCTTTCCACTCCCCGTCCATAGCTCTCTCTCCCACTCCCACTCCCACTCTCTCTACTCGTCCCTCTCTCAGTCACCATTTCCTCCCTCTCCGTCTCTCCCTTCTCACTCGTTAACTCCCCCTTCCCATTCTCTGCCGCACCCCTTCCAACTCCCTTCATGTCTCTCCGGTTGAATCTCTCCCTGTCTGTCACACAAATACCCTCGCTCTCTGTCTGACTCATGTGTGTCTTCGCCCAAATCCCACAGACTGATTGATCGTCTCCCACCCTCCGTCTGAATCTCTCTCCCTCCGTCAACCTTTCTCTGGCTCTTTTTCTCTCCCCATCTCCATCCCTCCCTCGCTCTCTGTCTGACTCCACCTCTCATTCGCTCTGTTTGACTCTTACCTCCTCTCTCTGAGTCTGTCTGTACTTCTCTCCCTGTCTGAGTCTGTCTCTCTTTCCCTGCATCTCCCGCTGACTCTCTCTAGCTCTCAGTGCCTTCCCCCTCTCTCACTCACTCTCCCACTGACAGAATCTCTCTGGCTCCATACCTCTCCATCTCAAACGCTCATTCATCCTCATCCTTCACTCTCCCTCTGATACAAACACGGGAGGGATTTTGGACAGGCTGTGGAAGGCGGGGTAAGAGATAGAGACAGAGAGATAGGGGCGGGGTGGGAGTTCGAAGAAAATGGGGAGGGATAGAAAGTAGGGAAAGAGACGGAAACAGCTGGTGAGTGAAAAAGAATGGGAGTGAGTGAGATGAGTGTAGACGCATGATGAAACCGTGGGATGTGTCTAAGAGAGAGAAAGACGGGCGGTGAAGAGACCAAGTGAAATGAATGGGCCGTAGAAAGAGAGAGTGTGCAGAGGGAGACAGAGAGAGTAACATTAGGAGAAAGAGTGGCGGAAAAGAAGACTGGACAGAGGGCATGTGGGTAAAATTGAGAGCGAACGAGTCGGAGAGAGAGACATGCAGTTGAATGAAGATTGCAGAATGGTGTCGAGAGATGAAATATGCAGAAGCTCGGTCAGAGTAGGGGACCGAGAGGTGAAATCAAGTACTGAGGCAGGTGCCGTCCCCTTCCCTGAAAACTTGGACGTGGGGCTGGGTCTGTATTTCTCCAGCTCAGCTTCTTCAACACAAGGACACACAACAATATCTTCCACACTTTTACTCGGCAGTTTTTAATGAACAATTTTATTGTTTACAAATGGAAGTCGTCGATACAGTTAGTGGGATGGTGCCTTTTCTCACTGGGCCCTAAGTCGATAGAAACATTGAAATATGTCACTGTTATCACCCCATGGGATAATGTTGGACAAGCCAGCGCTAGTCAAAGTTTGTTGTCACAGCGACAGGCTGTTTCATCGCTGAAACACTGAGCTGAAATGAGAAAATTCCGGATGGATCTTTTTTAAGAAGAGAATTTGAATAATTGATGAATTTGGGTGAAGGGATATTTAAGCACATTCTTCAGATGCTGTCGGAAAGTTGTCTGAGTCACGGCATAAATCGCAGTGTTTGTGCAGCAACTGAGAAGCTGCAACATGAATCCCAAATCCTGCACAAAGGTAGGGAGAGAAACAGGGGTATCCACAATCCAATATATCCGGTACCATAAAGAATACAACATTAACGTTGACCATAAAAGGATGAAATTACCAGAGATCACAAACAGTAAAAGGATGGATTTCTTTCGATTTTTCATTTCTGTGTCAGACTGAGGGTCCCCATTGGTGTGAACCCGGAATCTCCTGCGGGCCCTGCTGGTCACTACAATGTGTCTGACGGTAAAAACATTAAGTAGCAGAATCAGGACAAATGGGAGAGCCGGATTTAGAACGTGGTGGAGGAACTCAATTGTAACCCAGACACGGGAGTAACGAACTGCAAACGTTGCATCACAAAACCAGGGCTCGTTCCACAACACGTACCGAGGTTTAAGCATAAAATACCAGAAAATGTTCTTCAAACAGCTCAGCACAGTCACTGCTCCCAGAACCACAACCGCTGTTTTCTCACCGCAATATTTACTTTTCAGCTTCTGACAACAAATGGCCACAAACCGATCAAATGTGAAAGTGACGGTGAACCAGACAGAACAGTCAGTGGCTGCATAAAGCAAAACAGCGTGGATATTACACACGGGGACGGAGTCCCTCAGGAAATAAAACTCTTCTTGAAAAACAATGGGAATGTGTCTCAATATTAGGTCGAAGAAAATGACCAATAGATCCGCCACTGCCATAGCCCACAAGTAACGCCTGACACATGGAGACAATCCACAATCTTTATAAAGCAGGACGTAGATGTTTACCATGTTAACTGCGAGGAAGGAAAACACACACAGTAGACATCAGCCTGGAGGTAAAGCGACCAGTTTGATTCAGACCCCACTGAGATTTTCAAATGTGTCTCTGTCTTTAGATATTTATTAAAAGAATTGGCACGGAAATAACATAAGGAAATTTCTCACTTAATGATAAAGAAATCCTCCTCCCCAAATACACAGAGGCACTTCAATAAGAATAGATGGCTGCCAGAACATTCGCACAGACTCGATCACTCGAGAGCAAACACATGTCACTTCTTTGCAGTGGAGGGTGAAAACGTTGCTGTACTGAAGGATTCCCCCCAGTTCCTTGAAAACAAACGGAGGTTGGAAATTTCTGTATTTTAATTTCAGTTTTGGTTGATCTTAAATCGCGAAGAAATGTAATTGCAGGGAAAACGCAATTACACCGTTACCTGCCCTGAGGGGACTTCAGAACAGTATCACCTTCTGTCTGGAACGTGATCACTTCTCTCAGGACCTTTTCTTTCGTTCAGTTCTCTGACGTCCCGCCGTTACCGTAATTTCAGGTAAACAACGGTCTGGGGAATGTTGGATATACAATGTGTTGGGGATTAACGTGGATAGAATGTTCCAGGTAATGTCGGGTATAAAATATGATAGCATCATAAAGACCGACATGAAGCCTTCAGCCCATTAAGTGTGGTAAGGCCCACTCTGCTTCATGGGGGAATCTCTCCCGAAATTCAACTCAACTGGCACTTTATGTACGAAATGAATAAGATAAAGGCAATAGCTCAAGGATTTGATGTAAATCCGCTTTAAGGAAAATGCTCACGTCATCCCTTCTTCAGCTATTTCCTCCCACCTCCTTTTCAGTTCTGTGTAACGCTCCCAGCTGTAAAATGTTCTTGGAGTTCAGTTCTCAATATCAGTCAACCTGCAGCCAAGTCTCTCTAATGTCATTAAATCATACCCATTTCCCAATTGCATGTTGTGATTTTCTCAGTATGTTTTGAGAACACGACACACAATCAGACAGAGTGATTTTCTTTCAGAAGTGTGACCCATTATTCCCTGCTCCATCGTCAACTTTATTCCTCATATTGACCAGTCAGGAAACAGTGTGACACTGCCAAACTCACATGAAACCCGAACACTGCGCCGGTAGGACAGACCCACCAGTGATGAGGGCATCGTAGAATACAGTCAGTAAAAGAGTTACCATGGAATTCTAGAAGCCGGAAACCTTATGGTAACAGGTCAAAGATAGTTAAGGAAATCTCCTGATGATGGATATCTCCTGCCCTCCACATTGCTTAGTTCTCCTCGATGTTGAAAACAAATCAGAGGCAGCACTGTGGGTGATAAGGGCACAGAACATTTTCTGCGTATGTCCATCAACAAGAGTATCTCCAGAGGTCCAGCATTGTCTGAACAGGGAGAGGCCTCAAATACACAATAGCCAGACGATGGGAAGTGAAGGGGGAACCAACAAGAGCGAAACATTCACACCAAATTGATTAGTCGCAGTTGGATCTGTCCCTAACCGTATCTGTAGTAGGAGCTAAGACACAGTCCTGGCGAAAGTAATGTCTCAGCTTCATATTGAATATCCCGCCCACTGTGTCATGTGTCACTACCTACTGCGAGGCGGAATATACTCCTAAATGCCCGAGTATGGAAACTTGTGGTCCATGAGGCACTGTGGGCTATCAGCAGCTGCAGCATCAACAGCCTTCCTTCCATCAGAAAGTGGGCTGTTCACTGATGGTTCCAAATCATTCAGCATCATTCACAATATCACCTATACTGAAGCAGGCTATTCAACCGATCAAGAGTTTTAAACTGGAACATCATGAGGCCATTCAGCCATTCAAGACTGTTACTCACTAATTGGAGCAGATGTTTAATTTCTTGTGTCTGTTACACCGGAAATGGAAGGGGATGTTCAGTGTTTTACAGCTGCTGCACAGCAATATGTGTTTACTGACTGGTTACTGAGTCGAGAGCAGAGATAAATCAGTGATAAATTATTCTTTATCAGTTTAACACAAATTAGCAACTGCCGTAACATAGCGAGAAAAGCTGGGGTCTCATCTATCTGCAAACTATATCAACTCTTTAGATAAATGAAATAAATGTATTCTAAGTACGTTCAGCAGGAACTGAAGTTATCAAGACATGGTAAAGAATCTCTCATTGGGTTATCAATGGACAACAACTTGGCAGCTGAAATATAAAGTGAGAAACCAAGAACCTGTCATTTTTCTTTCCAGGAGGAATAAAAGGCTGCATGTTACATAAATTGGGAGGGATTACAGGACTTAGTGATGCCGTGTGTATTGGAGAGTTCATTCTGACCAATTCAGAAATGGGAAGTGTTGCTCCATCTCCCTGACGATATGCTTCCTGATGTTCCAAGTGGTTCAATTGCCTTCAGGACACGATAGTTTGATGTTCTTGTTAGATGATAGCGTGTGATGAGGAGGAGGGTATTTTGAGCTGTGCTTCATGGGGACAACCTTTCTTTCTATGTGGAGGTCCGATGACGATATGAATGGCTGACTGCTTCTGAATGAAGAAGGTGTAGCAGCTGCCAAGACAGTGGGTATTCACCAACAAAATGTATTATGCGTGGTCACTCTGCAATAGTAATAAATTTAGAGGCGAAGGGTACAATCACAAGAATGAGATCGTAAAATAAAGGCCTTGCCCGATGTGCAGAAATGGTTAGTTGCATCACATTCTGAATGCACAACAGAGAAGTATTAACCCAGAGGAATTATCTACTCAGCCTGGAGCACTGTGTAGATGATGTTCTGTTCGATCCATCGTCGCAATCTGCGAAGTGCAGAAGACTGTGCAGACTGCAGCAGTGCATTTAGCATAAACCCTGACTACACATCGCTCCAGCCTTCGGATCTGTCTAGAGCAAAGCTTTCCATTGACCTATGAACCTAGATGTGTTATCTGTGCAGCACGGAGCTATGCAGACCACAGTAGTGCATTGATGTATATACTCGTACTAGATATCTGTACAGCACTGGGAGCTGTTCAGACCACAGCAGTGAAATCATATATATAAACCCGGACGAGACATCTGTCCAGCACGGGGAGCTATGCAGACCACGTACAATTGTATTCAATCCAAATTGAGTGAAACACTTTGGAAGATGTAAACATGAGTTTTATTGTGCTTTTTCTAATTTTCACTGGATTTGAATGTGCTTTGCGAAATGACAGTGAGAATGTATTGTAAAGTCCTGAAACACACCCACTCGCAGCATTTAGGCCAATAATGGGCATGTTCCATCTTCTTCTGTTAATATCTCAGCGTTAGCATTGCACGGGATCAGCAAAAGCTGCACTGAGTCTCCAAAGTCATTTTTTGACGAAGGAAATAGCCGTGAAATATTCAGAAAATAGCGGCAGGGTCGAAATATTCCAGTTGGAGCTCGTCTGCTCCGTCCGTTCTTTGTGTCTGTCTTTTGTATTCTGCTTTCTGGAGAGTTTGCTTCTTCACAAATGTTTCATATTTTAGTTACTCATTTGGGTATCGATGAGGTCAGTCCAATTTGGAGGCTGCAAAGTGGAGGCCAGGTCACTCAACTTCAATCACCGGACAACCTGGAGAGTGGGACTCGTGCAATCTGTAGTCTACGCCCAGTGCAGTCTGTAACCTGGGCTGGGTGCTATCTGGAAACTGGGCCCAGTGCTGTCTGGAGTCTGGGCTCGCTGTGACATACGAACTGGAACTGTTTCAGTTCAGAGACTGAGCCCAGTGCTTTTGTGAGACTTTGTGCTGGCACACACGAGCCTGAAGGGATTATAAATACCAGGTCATTTGTAAATTCATTTTATTTTATCTGCTTGACTTTCATTTAATATTCTTTCCATTTTGTACAAAGTATTTGAGGTCTGTACCTAGATATCTTGCACCTAACATGGAGCCATAAGCAAGGACATTACAAAATTTTCACCGCGCTCATTCGAGTGCATGTGACAATGAAACTAATTCAGTTGAAAAGTTAGCGAGTCACTGCCTTTGATGACTTTTCCAAAGAAAACTGCTGCTTGTGCATTGGCTTGCGGACGCCAGCAGAGGCTTGTATTACATCACTTTAAACGCAATAGGGAGAGACAGATGGAGAGAGAGAACGCGAGGGGAGACATCTTGATCCCCATTTCAATCGATTCACTTCCAAAACTACAGTAAACTAAATGCTCAGAGATGCAGATGCAGAGATACACACATGAACACATACAGTGACAGAGGCAAAGACACACACACACACACACACACACACACACACAACCATGAACACATGGACACATGGCGACATTCGGCCTCTCAAGCCTGTTTTGCCACTCAATAAGGTCATGGTGATTTAATCTTGGCCACACATTTATATCCTCTTGGGAAATAAGCTAGGGCATTTGACTGTGCTTTTGGTGTGGGAGCACGCTGGGACCAGTGACCATTACTCTATTAATTTGAAAACAGTTCTGGCAAAAGATAGGCCTAATCCACAAGTTAATGTTTCAATTTGGGGAGGCCAATGTTGATGCTACTAGGCAGGAAATTTGCATTTTTTGTTAGGGGAAACTGTTCACAGGTTAAATGACGTCTGGCAAGTGGGAATCTTTCAAAAGCGAGGTAGTGGGATCCTATTAGTTTGAAGGGCAACGCTAACAGGACTAGGGCACAGGGCATGACGCGTTTTTCAGGCTCTGGTGGAGGAAAAAAGGGGGAATATGCTCGGAATATGTATCCCATTTCATTTGAATCAGTAGTAGAACATATGGGGTGTTGGAGTACACTTCCCAAGGAAGTCATGAGGGCAAAAGTGGACATGAGATAGCTTTGAAAAATTAGCTTAAGGAAATTTTCAAGGTATTCTACAAGTATATTGAGGGCAAAAGAAAAACTAGATAGCGAATAAGACCCCTCAAAAATCAAACACATGCATGGACCTACAGAAAGTGAATTAGGTTCACTAGGTTGATTGTCACAATAACTCACATGAGGACAGTAAAAGTTTTCAAGTCGCCACATGTGTCGCAAACCTAGGTATAAAGTTCCCATCCCCCTCAGGGACAGAATCTCGGTCCAATGCAGAAAAATAAAGAAAACAATTTTAAAATGTCAAACATCATATTCATTTCTGGAAAAGTGGAAAAACAGAGAAACGCAATAGTTCAACAACATAGTCCATAAGTGCCTCCCAAGCTGCGTTCACTCTCCTCAGAAGTACTCTACCTTCCCCACTGCCGTGCCTTACAGTCTGCTGCTACATGATGGGTGGGGTCCTCTGCAAATATATAGGATCTGTATCTATTCGGGAAAAAGGTATGGAAGGGAGGAAACTTGGGAAAATGAGTACATGTAATATTAATTTGAAACGTGGTCACATTAGAGAAGAGGAAGTGTTGGACGTCTTAAAATGCATAACCGTAGATAAGCACCCAGGACCTGTTCCAAGTCATTGTGTGAAGCTGGGGAATAAATTGCTGGTTCGCTAGCTGTGGCATTTTGTATCATTGCTCAGAATTCTGAGGACCATTCACTGGACCTGAAGCATTAGCATTGATTTATTTGCACAGATGCTGCCACATCTGCTGAGCTTTTCCAGCAACCTTTTATCTTTGTCTCTGATTTACAGCATCCACCGATTTCTTGGTTTTTATTTGCGTCATTGACAGCCGTGGGTGAGGCGCTGGACAACGAGAAGACTGCTAATATTGTGACATTATTTTCACAAAGGCTGCAAGGAAATGCCAGGGAAGTACACGTTAGTGAGTCTCATTTCAGGGTTGATTAAGTGTTTCAAGGAGATTTGGAGAGACAGCATTTATATACATTCGGAAAGGCAAGGATTGATTTTTTTCACAGTAAACATAGATTTGTGTGTCGAAAAACGTGTCTCACAAACTTGATTGCCACTTTTGAAGAGGTGGTCATGAAGATAGATAAGATAAAGCAGCATACGTTATTTGTGTGGATCTTAGAGAGACCCAAAAATTCCGCTTGGTACACTGGATAATAAGATTAGCTCACAGGGGATCAGGGTGCGCGACCCAATTAGATATAAAATTGTTTTGACAGTAGAAGATAGAGGATGCGGGGATAGGTTTGTTGTTCAAACTCGAGGCCTGTGCCACAAGGATCAATGGTGGATCAACTGTTGATCTTTACTTTTAGAGAATATATGGAAAGCTTGGATAGTAAGTTTGTAGATGACACTAAAATTCGTGGTGCAGTGGACAATTAAGATGGTCATCAAACAGGAGATGTTGATCAACTGGGCCAGTGGACCGAAGAATGGCAGATGGCAGATAAATTTGAGGTGTTTCGTTTTGTTACACAAACCAGGACAGGATTTAGACAGTTAACGATAGGGCCCTGGAGAGTATTATCAAACAGAGACCCCAACAGGTACTGGTGCATAATTCCTTGAAAGTGGTATTACAGACAGAGCAGTGAAGAAGGTGTTCGGCACGCTTGCTTTCATCAGTGAATGCATTGATAATAGGAGATGGGACATAATGTTGCGGCTTTAAAGATAATGATAAGGCCACATTTTGTATAATTATTATCACTCTGCTAAAAAAAAGCATGTTGCAAATGAAGAAAGGGACGAAAATATTTGAAATGATGTGATGCTGAGTCGAGCTTTTGAGAGATAAGGATAGACTGGGATTTTGTTCCTTTTTGTCGGAGTTTGAGCGGTGACATTACATAAGTTTATAACTTCATGAGGGACACGGATAGGAAGCTTAGCCAAAGTCTTTTTCCCAGTGTGTGCGTGACAAAATTGATTGTGTAGGATTTAGGTGAGAGTGTAAAATTTAATAGAGATCTCAGAGACAGCTGTTCCTCACAGGAGATGGCGTGTCGATATAACGAGTTGTCAGAGCAAGTGGCAAAGGCTAGTGATTTTATAGCATTTAAAATGAATTATTCTTTTATACGAATTGGAATGTTTTTGTTGGGGCATGCGCCAAACTCAGCCAAGTAGGACTAGTTCAGTTTATGATTCTCGGTTAGCATGGACAATGCGAGCTGACCAATCTGCTTGTATAAAAAATGAATCTCAGATACTCCTCATTTATGACCAATTCCATGTTGCCTTCAAATCATTTCCAAACTCAAAATACTCTTCAATAATCATTAATACCGCATTCCGAACATTGATGTGGAGTTGTAGGCCACAACAAAAGAAAAAAAAAAGTTGTATTCAACCACGATCTGTAACTTTTTTTGCCTGGGTTAATCCACCTGTGAACAATTATCATCAAGCTGATATGTGATTCAGTGTCAAGTGTGGGTGAACATGACAGCGTCAGACCTATGTAAACTGAAACCTAATGAAATCCCTTTAAAGCTATGCGAATTAACTACTTACATTGCAAACAGGAAAACGAACATCTGACAGAGAGGGCGAAATTGTCTAAATATTCACAGATCAGATCGAATCTCCGCTGTCCTGCTACGTCATAAATGGTGAAGGACTGTGATAGAATTCACTGGTGTAGATGGCTCAATTCAAATTTGAGCCATTCAAAATATTGAACGACCCTGCAAATCATTGCAATAGACCAGGATTTAGCACTTGCACCATCCTCAGCCAGAAGTACTGCATTTATAATCCATCTTACACTCGTCATGATGCCCACCGAATCACAGATGTCAGTCGTGAATAAATCGCTGAACGTGACAAGAAGAAGCAGCTGAACACTGTAGATATGGGAACGGCGACTGTTCCTGATACCATTCCTGCAATAAGACTGAATACTTTTGCTTTACTCCCTAGTGAAGCTATTTCACCCAGCTCCAAATCTGACATAACCCTGGCAATGTTGGAAATTGCTCAACTATGTCCATTCCTCTCAGAAGACAATAATTACAATCAGACCAATTACCACCCACTCAGTCCCATCACAATAGTTACATTGGTGGGAGTACTTTTTCATGGCATAGACATAACCTGCTCACCGTGGTTTCCGATTGGGCCCCATGTGGAGATGAGTTGTTGTTGAAATGCCAACAGAATAAGAATCCAGACCAGGCTAAAAATCCGGCAGCTACAGAAAGTCAAAAGGAATTCTCAAAGTATCGACATTCAAAATCTGGTGTCAGTAGCAGTGACCTTGAAGCCAATGTTGATTCCAAACACCAATTTCCATCCTCAATAAACTTTCAGAAAGTAAATCTCCCGTGTTTTCCTTGTCTGGTCAAAAAGTGATTCCAGACACACAGACATGTGATAAAATCTTCAATTGTCTCTGAAACAGCCAAGCAAGACAATCAATTATATCAAACTGATGTGAAATCTGAAAGTATAAAACCACACAGAACACATGTCACCAGGCTCAGTAGCGGAAAAGGGAACAGGAAACACAGTCCTGTCGACCTTGCAGTGACTTCTTTCCTAACATCTGAGAGGTTGTGACATTTGCAGAGCCTTCCACAGACAGCACAGAAAAATCGCGACAGGCGTAGGCCATTCTACAAAGTGGGCCTCCCCCATTCTAGCTCATGGCCGAATATCTACTCAATTCCCTTTTCCCACACAATATTCATAACACTTAAGGTGCTTAACCGTTTCGAAATATAAAACAACATCTTAGGCAATTTGATTTTGCGCCCCTTTCAATATACAGGCAGTTCTCATGTAATGTGTGTCCGTTAAACAGAATTTTTATGTAAATCGATTAGCGAATAGTGCATTCCTTCTTTGGAAATAAAGCATCCTTTCACAGTTATGCGATTCCATCCCCGGTCCCAGCTGAACGGCAAAACACACCCTCAGGATCCTATGTCTGCAGAACACACATTCAGCATGTTCAGATAACTCAGGAATATCATCCGCTTTGCAAACTTTGAAACTGAGGCCGAAAACTGGGAATCGTGGTCTACATTTGGAAGGATATTTATTTCAAACGGGGTTGTAGATCTTGATGAGAATTGGAATTCCACGTCATCATCACTTGCTCAGTTTGCTAGCGCGCTTTCTGGTGAAGACCTTCGTGAAAGGGACAGTGCTGCAGTCAGTGATTGTAGTTTGCAGGGTTACATTTACTGCACTATTTCACTGAAAATGGAAAATCATTCTCATCTCAATGGAGAGTGGCCTGTCTGTACCTATTTTTTCCCACTTGTTTTAGATATCGCCTTCAGGGAACTTATCACCCCTGCTCCAATTTGTCTCACACTGTCGGTGATTCATGCATTTCACTGAGATCTATTATCAATTTCCTAAACCCCATCAAATACAGGCCCATTCGACCAAAACTCCACTCCCACAACAGGACTGTAATCCCAGAGATCAGTCTGGTCAACGTGCACTCTGGTCCCTCATTGTCAGATTTATCCTTGACTTCGTGAATTGAACAATGTTGCACACAAGACCGCAATATGTCCGAATCTGGTCTCACCGAGACCCTGTACAGCTGTGGTATGACACCCATACCCTTGAGAGAAAGTGAGAACCGCAGATGCGAGAGATCAGAGTCAAGAGTGTGGTACTGGAAAAGCACAGCAGGTCAGGCAGCATCTGCAAAGCAAGGAGAATCGATGTTGTGTGCATAAGCCCTTCATCAGACTTACACTGTATTCAAATCCCCTCGAAATGAAGGTCAACACATCATTTACCTTCCCAACTGCTTCCTGGTCCTGGAATATTGCTTTAAGTGACTACTGTGCAAGGAGAACCAGATAATGTTTAATGTTGCACGTCCCCACTTCGTGGATCTATGCACACCGGACATCGTAGCAATGCCATTCCCAAAATTAACACATGACTTCAGAACTCACCGCCGTGAAGGGAGCTCACACATCTGTGATGAATTGAACAAGATTACAGTATCACTCTATTAATAGATCAATAGTTTTCAACTAATCCCTTTTCAAATGATAGGTTGCTATTCTAAGCTTTTTTCCACCAAAGTGCACAATGCCAACTCTACCCACATCGTTCTTAATTTGCCAAGTATTTGTCTATTCAATCCACTTACCTCAATCACCTTGTAACTTTTTTCACATCTTCCTCACCCACTCACAATCCGACATTGGTTCACACCATCAGCAGGTTTGTGAATATTGCATTTGCTTCCCTTAACTAAATGATTGAGGTGCATTGCCTATTGCTGGGGTCAAAGCCCCAATACCTGGAATACTACATGAGCCTTTGTCTCCAATAAAAGGATCCTCTATTCCTTTATTTCCAATCCAAGGCCTTTGGTGCTGGAACTTCCCGGCTTCAACCTCTTTTCTTTTTTCCTCAATTTCACACCGTCCTTTTCCTTTACTTAACGGACTAACGTCATGAATTTGAAAGTATTTACTGTACCTTAAAGAAAGTGAAAGCTGACAAACACCTGTCATGTCACAGCATGTGCTGGAGAATTGAAACGTGTGACATTTTGGATGAAACGTAGACACACTGATGTTCTCACAGCCATTAAAACTTGACTGAGCAGTATCCGTTATGCCCCAAAGTACGAAAACCTTAATCGAATTTGTATTTAATGGTTCGAGCAACATCGAACCAATGAGGCGATCCAAAGTTTTGGTGTAGAAAATAAAACAGACATTTTGGACAGTTAGGCAGAGAAAGAGCACTTCCACAGTCAACAAATCCTCTTTCAAAAAGGTACCTTCTTCCATATAAAATACCTTTGCACCAGAAGGTCAAAGACGACCCAGGGAGATAGAAACACAACGGGAATGCGCCACTGCAGACGACAGCCAGTGTCTGGTTTAGAAAATTTGTTTTCTTCAGATTTCCACGGGACTTTATTTGACCAGTATATTATTATAGAGTGGGAGGGGGATAACAAATCTTTAATAGAAAAAAGGCTTCCAGTTGTAAATAGTTGTTCTGTAATGTTTACTTTCGAAGTAAAATAAGGAAAGTGTAATTTATTTTATTTAAGTGGAATTTGGGGAGTGCTCCATCATTCATACCTTAACAAATTACGAGGCGAAGTGAGCTTTTCTGTGTGTTTTGTATAATTGTGAGACGAGTTTACCACATGTTTCAACACTTGTGTTGTGGCGTGGACAGCATTAAAAGATTCAAGAGCCCAACCTGTGGACTTTGAGCGGAATGAGGGCGGAGTTCTCAATGACTCAAAATCCTTATCCAGGGAGTGGGCATTGAACTGGGTGCAGTGCAGAGGGGAGTGAGTTCCTAATTAGTATCTTAGTGTGCGTGGGGGAGGTGAGGATTCACTGAGACTCTGGAGGGCCTGTGTGTTGGGGGGTGGCGAATGATGTGCATGAGTGTCTGAGGGGTCTGTGTGTGGGGGGTCTGTGTGGGTGTGGTCTGTGGGTGTGGCGGCAATCTGTGTGTGGGCGAGCTGCATGTTTGTGGGGTCTGTGTGTGTCAGGCGTCTGTGTTTTTTATGGGGAAGCTGTGTGGGTTGGAATTTGTATGTGTGGGGGCTGTGTGTTTGTGGATGTTTGTGTGCGGGGACTGTATGTGTGTGTGCTGGAGCTGTGTGCGCGGGCGCTGTGTGTTCGCTGGGGTGCTGTGAAAATATATGTGGTGAACTGTGTGTGGGGGTGCTATGTATGTGGAGAGACAGTGTGGTAGATGGTGTGTGAGGGTGCTCTGTGTGGCGGGGTCTGTGTGTGTCATCGAATGCTTGCAGGAGTGTGTTAATATGCGGGCTGTGTGGTTGTGAATGTGAGTCGTCTGTCAGAGGTGGTGAGCTGATGTGTGAGTTGTGTGTGAGGGGGGATTTTGTGGGATATCTGTTTGTGGCAAAGTGTTAATGTGGGAGCTGTGAGGGGGGCTGTTTGAGTGTGGGTGTATGTTTGAGGAGGTGCATTAATGTAGTGTTGTGTGTGGGGATGTTTTCTTTGTGTGTGGTGTTTATCAACTAGCTGAGTTCCTGTAGACCACTAAATAAATGCAAACTAGGCCAAACAGTTTACATTATACCCTGAAAATAGCAAACTGAATTCTAGTTTGAATTTATTATATTACTATCGTACAAGCGAATGGCACAATCCGCCGTTTTGGGAGTATAAAACCGGCAAAACAATGAAACTTGGGAGAAGAACTGCCAAGCTACCAGCACCTGAAGACTGCCCAGAAAATAACTCTGTTAAAGGTATCTGTGAACAGAAAACCTAAAGAGGAAGAAAAGAAGACTGAGGAAGTGATAGATGATATGACAGCGGGCTGGTTTTGAAAGTTTGTTATTTTGATAAATCTTAATCAGAGTTTTTATTAGACTAGTATTATAAAAGGGCAAGAAATAGATAGGTCAGAGGAAGGAGTTGTAACTTCTTGTTACTTAAGTATTCTTAGTTATAATTTAGGAAATTGAGTTGTTTATTTTTACTTTTAATAGTTCTTGGCCTGTCGAATTTTAACAGATTACTGCACGGGATTTTGTTTTTCGATTGCTGGTTTAAATTAAGCACGCGGGGTTACCTAGTTTCGTAACACAATTCTTATAAACATTCGTACTTTTCAACCAAAATTCTAACTGTGTAAAAGTTACGACTGATGTGCTTTATAAATCTGATTATATTGCTGTGGATCCCATAGATATCCAGATTGCAAAATTAACGACACTGAATTTGCAGTTCAGGGCAAAACTACGAACATTCTGCAGGACACGCAGAGAAATATTTGGTGAAGCCCCGGACCCAGGGAGACACAACACTGAGAAGACCCAGACCCAAAGGGACACATCACTGTGTAAGCATGCATCCTTCGAGTGACAATCCTGAGAAGGCCTGGACCCATAGTAGAAAAATAAATCTGATAAGGCCCAGACTCATAGAGACGCAGCCCTGATAAGGCCCATGTCCACAATGACATAAACCTAAAAAAGCCCACACAGACAGACACGTAATCTGGCGAATGTCGAGACACGAGAAACACAATTCTGAGAAGGCAATGACCGAGAGAGAACGAATCCTGAAAATTCAGCGACCTACAGACACAATCGTGAGAAAGCTCGAACCCGAATGGTCACAAGCCTGGGAAGGCCCAGACACATAGATACAAAACTCTGAGAACATAAAACATTGAAAATTACAGTCCAGTACACGCCTTTCAGCCCGCGATGTTGCACCGACCTGTAACACCAGTCTGAAGCTCATCTCTTCCATTGGGATGCAAATATTTTTCTATTGAACTTTTAAACGCCCTGATGGTGGGCGTGTCTACTACTGCTGCAGAGAGGGCCCTCCACATCCCGACGACTCTCTGAGAAAAGAAACAACTTCTGAAACCTGTTTCATATCTAATATCCCTAACTTTAAATCTATGTCCACTCATGCTAGACGTCACCATCAGAGGAAAATCTCTATCACAAACAAACCTAAATAATGCTTTGATCATATTGTAGGTCTCTGTTAACAGAAATCTCAACCTTCGTCTTTCGAACGAATGTGACCTCACATCCCACAGCCTTTCCTTATAAGACATTCCCTTCATACCAAGTTGCATCTTGGTAAATCTCCCCTGTGACCGTTGCACTGATTACACATCCTTCCTAGAATATGGTGAGCAGAACTGCATGTAATCCTTCAAGTGCAGCGGCACCTGAGTTTTGCACAGCTGCAATGTTACCTCATGGCTCCCGAACTCAATCTCTCTATCAATAAAATCTAAGACGCGAAATGACTTCGTAACAATCCCAATAATATGGGTGGCACCTTTTAGGGATCTACGTATATGGGCACCGAGATCTCTCTGCTCATTCTCACTACAAAGAATCTTACCATTAGCCAGTACTCTGCATTCCTGTTACCACTGCCAAAGGGAATCTCTTCACACTGTTGCACATTAAACTCGATTTCTAACAGATTATAAGACCTCTGCATCTTACCTATGTCCCTATGTCTCCTGCGGCACCCTGCAGCATTCTCCACATCTCTGCCAACCTTAGTGGACGCAGAGAGACACAACCATGAGAAGTACTGGACCTACGGGCACATAAACCTGCGAAGACAGGGACCCACTCATACAAAACCCTGAGAAAAACCTTTCTAATGCTAAGACATTCAGTGAAACAACCCGAGAAGGCAACGACAGTCACATACTCAACGTTGAGAAGACCCAGACAGACAGAGACACCACTCTGAGAAGGACCAAATCCACAGAGACAAAATGCTAAAAAGGCAGGTGCCCACAGATACACATCCCTGAGACAGCCGTCTCCCATACAAACAGAAAACTGAGTACGCCCAGACCCAGAGAGATAACATTGAGAAGATCCAGAATGACAGAGACACAACCCAGAGAAGACTCGGACACAGCGATGGAACTCTGAAGAAGGACAGACTCATTTGACACAACCCTGAGAAGTCAAGAACACATAGAGAAACAATCCTGAGAATGGCCAAATCTAAAGAGGCAGAACCCTGAGAAGGCATGCATACACAGATATACAAGCCTGAGGAGGCAGTGTTTCACAGAGACACAGTCCTGAGGGGGCCCTGACGCACAGAGACAAACCCTGAGAACGGCCACACGCACCAACACTCAACCCTGAGAAGGCAGATGCAGGCAGTCACAATAAGGGTAAAACCCAGACACATACAGACACAATCCTGAGAAGGGACATACCACAAAGAAACCATCCACAGAACGCCCAGACAACCAGACACAATACTGAAAAGTCCAGGGCCCATAGAGGAACACTTAGAAGAAAGTCTGGATAGACAGAGAAGGCCCAGACCAGAGGAGACATAACCTTGAGAAGGTCCAGACACATAGAAACATACGCCAGAGACATAACCTTGAGAAAGACCAGATACAAAGAAAAACACATCCCTCAGAAGCACAAGACCCACAGATCCATAATGCTGAAAAGCCAGTGTCTCACACAGACACAACCTTGAGATGGACTGGACCAATAGGAACACAATCCTGTGAAGGTCCGGACATACAGAGACAGAACACTGAGAAGGCACAGACCCACAGAGACACATCCCTGAGAACGCTCAGACACATAGGACCACAAACCTGAGAAGGCCTGGACCCACAAAGACACACCCTAAGAAGGCAAAGACCCGCAGAGACATAAGTCTTAGAAGGCTTAGATGCAAGGATACATAACAGTGAGAAGCAAAATACAAAGAGCGACACATTTCTGTGAACAAAGAACAAAGGAAACTTCCAGCCCAGGAACAGGCCTGCGGCTCTCCAAGCCTCAGCTGATCCAAATCAGCTGCCTAAATCTGGCGGTCACTTCTGAAGCATTTGTATCCGTCTACTCCCCACATACTCATGCATCTGTCCAGACGCATCTTAAATTAATCTACCGTGCCTGCCTCTACGACGTATGCCGGCAACGCATTCCAAACGCCCACCACCATCTCTGTGAAGTATTTGCCGCGTGAATGCCCCTCAAACTTTTCACCTATCACCTAGAAAGCGTGATCTCTCGTAATAGAATTCTTCACTCTGGGAAAAAGCTTGTCTCTATCCACCCTGCCTATAGGCTTCATGATTGTGTAAACCTCAATCAGGTAACCCTCAATCTTCTTTTGACTAGTAAAAATAAATTTAACCTACTCAACCTCTCTAAATAGCAAGCACCTTCCATACCAGGCATACATCCTCATCAACCTTCTCTGCACCCTCTCCAAAACGTCCACATGCTTTTGGTAAAGTGGCGATCAGAATTGTGCATAGTATTATAAATGCTGCCGAACCAATGTCTTGTACAATTTTAACATGACTTGCCAACTCCTACCGTCAATACACCGCCCAATGAAGACCAGCACACTATATGCCCTTCTTGACCACTCTCTGCACCTGAGCAGCAACCTTCAGGGTACAATGGACCTGCACTCCCAGATATCTCTGCCCTTCAACTTTTCCCAAAGCTCTTCAATTCATTGTATAATTCGTTCTCGAATTAGACTTACATAAATGCATCACCTCACATTTGTCTGGATCGAACGCCATCTGCCACTTTTCCGCCTAACTCTTCAGTCTGTTTATATCCTCCTGTATTCTCCGACAGTCCCTTTTGATTTCTGCTACTCCACGAAACTTTGTGTCATCTGCAAACTTCCTGATCATACCAACAGTGACCTCTTCTCGATCATTTATGTTTATTACAAACAACAGTGGCCCCGATACTGACCCCTGTGGAAAACCACTAGCTACCTTTCTCCTTTTCGAGAACCTCCCTTCGACTACTACTCTCTGTCTTCTGTTGCTCAACCAGTTCTTTATCCACCAAGCCAGAACACCCCAGACGCACCATGTGACTTCAATTTCTCCATTTGGTTACAATGGGGAACCTTATCAAATGCCTTACTAAAGTCCGTGTATATAACATCAACAGCCCTTCTTTCATCTAACAACTTGGCCACTTACACCAAGATCTCTATCAAGTTGGTAAGGCACGATCTCCCCTGCACAAAGCCATGTTGCCCATCATCGATAAGTTCATTCCTTTCCAAATATAAATAGATCCTATTTCTCAGTATCCTCTCCAGCAACTTTCCCACCACCGATGTCAGGCTCACTGCTCTCCAGTTACCCGGAATATCCCTACTACCCTTCTTGTACAGGGGGACAAAATGAGCAACCCTCCAGTCCTCCGGCACCTCACCTGTATTTAAGGATGCCACAAAGACTTCTGTCAGGGCCGCAGCTATTTTCTCTCTCGCCTCCCTCAGCAACTTTGGATAGATTCTATCCGGTCGTGGAAGTTTGTCCACCCTAATAACCTCTAGCATGCCTAACACAACTTCCCTACTTATGCCACCGTGATCCAGACTAATCAAAGTTCTATCCCTAATCACAAAATTTATCATGTTCCTCTCCTCAATGAACATTGATGCAAAGTAATCGTTCAGAATCTCACCCATTCTCGTAGGTTTAGCACACAGCCTTCCGTCATTATCTTTTAGTGGACCAAATCTTTTTTTAGTTACCCGCTTGCTTCTTACAGAAGAATAAATTACTTTGAGATTTCCTTAATTCTGCTTGCTAAAGCTACTTCATTACCCCTTCTATCCCGCTTCATTCCTTATTTAAGACTTGTCATCCACTTCCGAAATTCCTCCAGGGGCCGTTCTGTTCTTATCTGCCTCGATCTTATTTACTCTTCCCTTTTCCATTTGGCTAGTCGGACAATTTAGCCTGTCATCCACGGTTCACGAATCTTGCCCTTCCCAGCTTTTGCCTTCAAAGGGACGTGTATTTCCTGCAGTGCCATTAACCTACATTTGAAAGTCTCCCACATCACAAATTCGGACTTCCCTTCAAATAGCAGTGTCCAGTCGACATTTCCAAGCTTCTGCCTAACATTGATATAATTGGCTTTGGCCCGGTTTACCACTCTTCCTTTAGGACCACGTTCTTCTTTATCAATGATCATGATAAGACTAACAGAATTGTGATCACTGTGTTCGTTGAAATCCCCCACCGCAACTTCCACCACCTGTCTTGGCTCGTTCTGTAGTACCAGGTCCAATATGGCCCTTTCCCTCGTCGGATTATTGGCATACTGCTATTGAAAACTCTCCTGCACAAATAATACTCCAGCCAGGTCTCTGATGCTCAGTGTATCCCATTCAATGTTTGGAAAATTAACATCTACCATCACTACTACCCAATTGCCTCTCTAACTATTCATAATCTGGATACCTATTTGTTCTTCTCCCTCACGCTCACTTTTGGGAGGTCAGTCATGCAGCCACAACAATGTAACTGCACCCTACTTGTTTCTCAGCTCCACCCATAATGCCTCACTCCCAAGACCGCCATAGTGTCCTCCTTTAGCACAGCCGTGATATCGTGCCTGACCAGCAATGCAAGTCCATCACACACCCCACTTTTACTTCCCTCCTGGTCTTGACTGAAGCGTCTATATCGTGGAACATTTAGTTGTCAATAATTATGCCCTTCCTTCAACCAAGTCTCTGTGAGTGCAGTGAAGTCAGACTCCCAGGCACCAATCCAAGCCATAATTCATCTGCATTACAAAGTATACTCCTTGCATTAAAGTAGCTGAATTTCAGGCCACCAGTTCTTTCGTGCTCACCTGCTCTCTGCCTATTCATCCCTTGATTAATGCTATATTCATGATTCTTATAGTCTCCAGTCTCCACATCGCTCCCTACTTGTTTTCCCTTCTTGATCCCCGTCCTCTGCCACAGTAGTTCAAAACCTCCCCAATAGCAGTAGCAAAATCTCCCCCAAGGGCATTTGTTCTGGTGTGGCTCAGATGCATACCGGGTCTGGTTCAGATGTCGACCGAGAAGATCCAGACCTACAGAGATACAACTATCAGAAATCCCAGACCCACAAAGACACAACGCTGAGAAGGGCCAGTCCCACAGTGACCCAACCCTGGGAAGGACCAGCGTAACAGAGACATAATCCTGATATGTCCTGTTCCAGCAGTGTGACAATTCTGAGATGACGGGGTCGCATCTGAAAAGGCCTGGTTACCATAGACACAAACCTGATTAGGCACGGACACAAAATCGGACACAGGCCGAAGAAAGACAGGACCTACAGGGACACAACCTGAGAATGCCCGGACCCAAAGTGACACAGGCCTGAGAAGGACAAGATCGACAGCGACACAACTCTGAGAGTACCAGGACCCACAGAGGCACAGCCTGAGAAGGGCCAGACTCATCGAAACACAGCTCTGAGAAGGGCCAGAGCCACAGAGACACAACCCTGAGTGGGTCCTCACAAACAAAGACACAATCAAAGAGGTCAGAGCTACAAAGGCGTATCACGGAGTAGTTCCAGACCCACAGAGAAACAAAACGTAGAGCACCTGGACTCACTGAAAAACATTCTGCATAGGCCTGGACGCACAGAGACACAACGCTGAGACGGTAAGGAACCATAGGGACACAATTCTGACCATGCCGGGACGCACTCAGACAAAAATCTCTGAATGCCTGAAAACACTGAGAGACAATCCTGAGAAGGAACAGACTGACAGAGACATAGCAGTAGAAGGAAGAGGTCTATTGGGAGATAACATGGAGAAAACCTGGGACTCCACTGAAACAGCCCATGGAAGCAGAAGCAGAAGCACAGGACCCAGAGTAGCAGAACCCCGAGAAGACCCAGTCCAACAGAGTAACATGCTTGAGAAGGTCCGGACCCACAGAGACACATGCCAGAGAGGGCCCTCACCCAAAGACACCAAAGTAAGAGAAGGCAGATCCACACGGACACATATCTGAGAAGACCCAGAAACACAGAGATGCAACGACGAGATGGCCCAGAACCGCATAGACACAACGTTGAGAAGGGTCAAACACCGACAGATAAAACCCAACGTAGACCAAGACCCACAGATACACATCCCTTAGTAGACACGGACCAACAACGAAAAACGCTAAGAAGAGCCAGACCCACAGAGGCACAACCTACTAACGGCCAGACCGACTGAGGCAGAAACTTGAAATGTCCCAGACAGACAACCTTGATATGGCCGGAACACCCAGCGATAAATACCTGAAGAGGCCTAGTTACACCAGGACACATTCCTGGGTACGCTCGGACACACATTAGGACACAGGCCTGACAAGGACAAGACCAATCGTGATACAACTTGTGAATGCCCGGCCCCTCAGAGACACAAGCCTGAGAATTCCCAAAACCGCAGAGATTCCAAATTGAGAAGGTTTGGACACACAGAGACACAACACTAAGAAGGCCTGGACACAGAAAGATACAGCCCCTGAAGGATCAAACACATAGAGATGGCTCGAATACATGAAAATACAATCCTGAGAACGGGCATACCCACAGATACACAATCATGATAAGGGACAGATCCAGAGAGACACAATCCTAAGAAGGCCCAGAAACACAGAGACAATCCCGAGAAAGTCCAGAGCCACAGCGTTGGAACGCCATGAAGGCAATGATGCACAGAGACATAACTCTGAGACAGCTCAGACCTAAAAACACACAACCCTGATAAGTCCCGTACCAAGAAAGGCAACCCTGAGTTGGCCAGACAAATAGTGTTATACCCATGAGATGGCCCGGTTACACAGAGACAAAATCCTCAGTAGGCCCGGACAGAAAATGGGATATAGCCCTGAGAAAGTCCAAATACAAGCGGCATAACCCTGAGAACGACTGGGCCGACAGAGAGACAACCTGAGAACATCCTTGAGAAGGCCCAGCACGACATAGGCACAATCCGAACCAGGCCTCGACCCTCAGCGACCCATCATGAGAAGATCATGACTCACAAATACTCAACCCTGAGGAGACGTGGACCCACAGAAAGCCAACCTCGAGAAGACCCTGACCCACAGAAAGCCCACCCTGAAAATACCCGGACAAAGAGACACAAACCCGAGAACGCAGTGGAATAATCTAAATAACTGACACTGCGCTGAACTCCAACCTCAGTGTGTTCCATCCTGGGGAAGGTTAAGTCTGTAAATACATTTCTCACGCAAATCCTGAAGCTGTTGAATTGCATCATAGTATCCCCTGGTCATCCCCTGTGCAGCAAAACGACAAGAACTTGGAGAAAATATGGTGGCATGCAGCTTAGACTAAAACAACATGGTTTCATGTCCCCTCACCTGGCAAAGGTCAGGTCAGTTTTCCTAGGAATCACGCCAATTAAAGTGATTGGACCGGACAGTGACCCCCGCTGAGCACTCTGCTCCAATGTGGAGCAGCTGGTGAAGATATTCACTGACATCTCTAACCGCTCCTTCCTACAAGTCGGAGTCCCATGTTTCTTCAAAAACACCATCGTCAGACACATCAGTCGGAAAGCTCATGCAATGTTCCTCAATGACTACTGCTCAGTACCTCTGACATTAGTAATCATGACGTGATGCAACAGGCTGGTTATCACCATCATCAGCTCCAGTCTTCCAGTCTGTCTCGGTCCTCGACAATTGAGTTACCAACATTACTGGCCCACAGCAGATACGACATCCTTCACGCTACACTAATCACTGACACGTTTTGACGACAAGGCCACCGATATCAGATTGTAGCTGCTGAAGGGCCCCTACTGCACTCCCTGTACAACCACGGCTGTATCGTCAGCCCCCGAGTGTACTCACTTAGCACACACGACTTTGCCTTCAGCCTACTCCGTACTTCCTAAACATCCACTCCTATGTCTCACCCACTGCTGCACTTCTTGTACACCCACGTTTGTGGCCTCAAACCACTACTGTACTCGCTCTGCAACTACAGCTGTGTCCTCACCTCGGTAAGATACTCCCTGAGCACCCATGGCTGTGCCCTTATTCATGGCTATGCTTTCAAATTACAAACACACAACATCCACAAGTTTGTTGAGGACTGCACAACAGTAGGACAGACATCAAACAACGAAGAGTCAAAATACAGACGGGTTACGTATTATAAATGAGAGAAAAAAAAACCTTCTTTCTCATCTTCGGTAAAACTAAATAGTTACTCATTTACTTTCAGAAGGAAAGATGATAAATAAATGAACAGAACTGAGGTTGAGAGGATGTAGAGCATTAAGATTCTCGGAGTCATGATAATCAACAAACTAACCTTGAAAATCCAAGTAGATGCGGCTGTCAGCAAGGCACAGCAACGCCTCCTCGTCCTCAGGTTGCTTTGGGAATTTTACATGGCTATAATGACCCTGATGAATGGCTTATGCCCGAAACGTCGAATTTCCTGTTCCTTGGATGCTGCCTGACCTGCTGCGATTTTCCAGCAACGCATTTTCAGCTATAATAACCCTCACTATATTCTTACAGATGCACCATTGAAAGCATATTTTCTGCTTGCATAATGGCCTGGTACATAAAATGCTCTGCCAAGGACAATAAGAAACTAGAGAATGTACAGCCCAGACAACCACGGAAGCGAACCTTCAAACCATGGACTCCAATTACACGGATAGTTGCTGCTGAAAGGCTGTCAGCATCAACAAAGTCCCCTCCTACCCCGATAATAATCTCCAACTACCTCTTCTGTCAGGCAGATGGTACAGAAACCTGAACAAACTCACCAGCTGTTCAGGAATAGCTTCATCTCTGTCGTTATTAACATGATGAACGGATTCTCTAACTTCAAGTAATGCTGATCTTGCTGACGTGGATCTGGTCTAGTGCATGCGCTATGTGGTGTCACCTGCATGCGTCGACATAAGCGTTTCTTACACACTTTGATCCTCGTGTCCTTGCTGACTGTGGGAGCGAGACTTCCCCTATCATGCACAACGACTCTGGAGGCAGACAGGGTACGGGCACGGAGTGGATTTTTATTCAAACAAAAACCAGTTATTGCAGCGATAGGGCCTAAGGATCTTCCTCGAATCTGGCTTGGATGTGAGAAGACAATCATTTACTCAATATTCAGCTCGGATCTGAAGAGACACCAATGATACACTCTGTTCTTACAGTACTAAGACAGCATTTTGGTACATTTTATGTTGCAATGATCATACACACCATGGTTGCTATACTGTCCACTTCCTTTCTGTGAGAACAACCTTGTAATACACCTGATTATTAATGTATATTTCAATGGACAGTCCTAAGTTCTTAGTTTCTCAAGATGTTAACGATTTTTGCATTCTCTTGGACTTTATGTTGCATTCCAAAGTTACTGGGAGCATGGCATTTGCTCAATTTTATCTCAAAATACTGCTTGACTTTTATTCCCCATTCTACTGCCTGTCCCTTGTCAAATTTAATTAGCACTTCTTACTAACAAAAACAGTTGATTCTGTTATTTACAAACCGTAATAATAATCATCATAATAATAATATTTTTTTAACTATTTCGATTACCAACTTATATTTGCTAGAAAACATAAAAACGCAGATGCTTTAATCCAAAGTAGGCAGACTGGAGGCTGGAAGTACACAGCAAGCCAGGCAGAATCAGGAGGTAGGAAAGTCAATATGTCCAGTGCGTCTCTTCATCAGGAATATTTTCAGTTAATAAGGCAAGATATGCCCGGCATCTCTTTGATGTTTGATAACTACGTTGGATTCTGTCTCTATGACTATTTAAATAATCTATTACAAAACCTATTAGCATTATAAGTAGTTTCAAAACATAGCTACTTTCTGCTTGATAAGTTGAGCTGTTTTTTTTAATGATTGGAGGCATCCTTAATGGCATTAGAATTAGTGACTTGATCAGATGAGTTATCAAAGCTGTTTGGTTGCAATTTCATTATTTGTTCCGTATTTTTCACAAATCACCAATTTTGTCAAAAAAAATCTTCTTTATTGCTGTGTTTGCATTCGCTGGAATTTAGAAAACCAGCTAATGGTTTCTTGCGACTGAGAAGTATTCCACTCCAAAGGCCGATTTTGTTTTCACTTATGCTGAAGCAATCTATTCTATATTTCTGCAATTCGATGTCTCTCAAAAACAGGCAGCTCCAGCACTCACCTTCGTATGGAAGTGCTGCTGTTAAGTAACGCATTTCGCTCTGCTTAAATAAACGTGATTTTTTTTTAAAAATCAAAGCTAATGAAATCAAATCATATGATAGAGAGGAAGGAATTACCTCAAGAACAACAGCAACGATTTAGGCTCTGCAGTTCTTCGACATCTGAACTTAAATTGTGATAGATGATTGCACACTTCATATAGGGGTGATTGTTTCACATGCATTCACATCCAAAACAAATGGTACAACCCTATACATCAGTGCAAAAGACAAGGATGTAGTATCTGCACCATTCTCAGCTCGAACTGTTGAGTCGATGACACACATTACCCTCCTCATGATGCCCACAGAATCGCAGATGCCAGTCTTCAACAAATTCGAGTTGCTGCACGTGACATCAAGAAACAGCTGAACACAAAATATATAACAAAGGCAATGGGCACTGGCATTATTCCTGCTAAAGGAACATAGAGAATAGAACAGAGGAAACTATAGAATAGAGCAGGCCCTCGACCCACGATGTTTTTCCAAAGATTATTCCTAATCTAAAATAAAACAACCAAACGTGCGCACGCCTCAATTGACTGCTGTCCATGTGCGTGTTCAGCAATCGCTTTAATGTCCCGAATGATTTTGCTTCCACCACGACGGCTGGTTATGCATTCCGAGCGCTCACAACTCTCACCGTACTCAATCTCACACTGACGTCTCCTCGACACCTTCCTCCTAAAAACGTAAAAAAATATGATTTCTCGTGCCAGTTAATCCTGTACAGGGGAAAAGCCTTCTGGCTATCGACTCTATTCATGGCTGTCGTTTCCTTTTATGCTTCGATCAGATCACCTCTTTTCCTTCTTCACTCCCGACAGAAAAATCCGAGCTTAGTCAGTCTCTCTTCGTATGCCAAGCCTTCCGGTCCATACAGCATCATGGTAAACCTTCTTTGTACCTTATCCAAAGCCTCTGTATCTTTCCAATCATAAGACGACCATAACTGGACATAATAGTTAACGCGTGATCATAGCAGGTTTTTGTAGAGCTGCAGCAAAACCTCGCCGCTCTTCAACTTGATCCCCTTTTTAATGAAAATCAAAACACCATATGCTTTCTTAACAAACCTATCCAATTGGGCGGCCACCTTGTGGGATCTATGTAGGAGAACATCAAGATCCGGCTGTTCCTTCACACTGCCAAGAATCATGTCTTTAATGCTGTATTAAGCATTCAAGTTCGACCTCCCAACATGCATCACCTCCCATTAATCCAGTCAAACTGCATCTGCCATTTCTCAGGCGAGCTCTGCATTCAGTAAATCTCGCGCTTCAAACTACAATAGCTCTCGATACTATCAAAAGTACCTATAACCTTTGTGTCATCAGCAAATTTACTAACCCACCCCTCAAACTCCTCATCAAAATCATTTATACAAACGACAAAGAGCAGAGGTCCAAGAACAGAAGCCTGCGCGACACCAATCACCACTGATCTCCAGGTAGAGTAATTTCCATTCAGAACCACTCTCTGCCTTCTGTGAGCCAACCAGTTCTGAATCTGGACAGACAAATCCCCCTGCATCCCATACCTTTTGACTTTCAGAATGAAAACACTGTGCGGCAAAACAAGCCATGTCCCTGAGTAAGCTGCATCAATCCAGCTCCAACGTGAACATTTGCCTGGCAATATGAAACATTACTCAACTATATACTGTGCACGAAGAGGGGAATAATTACAATCAGACTAAGTAACTCCTTTTCAGTCCCATTGTGAGAGTGAAATTGGTGGGAACACTTCTTGGCAGAGCTGTACGCAGAACAGAAATCACCAGCTCAGTCTGGGTTCCTATAGTTCCCCATGTGGAGATGGTGCTGTTGTGCAAATATCACTTGATTAGTTAACCAGACCAGGCGAATTCTGTGCCAGAGAGTGTAAGTTAAAAGCAACGGATAATACATTGAGGTGCAAAATCTGGTGTCAGTAAATTGGTGAAGCCAATGCCGATTGACAACACCAATTTCCTGTTCCAATGTACTTTCAGGAAACAAATTCCCCTGATTTCCGCGTCTTGTCCAAAAGTAATCCGAGGCACACAGATATGTGATGAACTCTTCAATGGTCTCCGAAGAGGCCAAACAAGACACTTTGTTTCATCAAACTGCTCGGATGTCTGAAATGATGAAACTGGACAGAACATATGGCACCTGCCTCGGTATCAGAAAATGGAACGGGAAACACAGTCCTGTTGACCTGCAAAGACCTCCTACCAAACATCTGCGAGCTTGTGACAACATTTACAGAGATTTCCCACAGATTACACAGACAGGTCAAGAAATGAGAAGGGCATTGAACATACTGAGCCTTACCCATAATAGTTCATGTCCGAAAATCACCTCACTGCACTTTTCCCATACAATGTACACATCCGTGAATGTAATTTGCGCTGCCAAAATATAAAATGAGAAGTGCCGTCATCCCTTCGTTTCATAGAGTTTTCGTCGCAGTCCAATATTATAATGGCTGATCATTTCTCTCCATAACATACTGCTGCACTCTCCCTATCCTTTTAGTAACTGGAAATACATATTGAAGCTGAGTGTCTTGGTTTCCACAACCTTATGTGGGAGAGAATTCCCCAGGTTCAACTGTCTTTGATTGCAGACTTTTTTTTCTTATCTCAATGCAGAGTTGCTTGCCTGTATCTCATACTGTGAGCCCTTGTTTTAGAGGTCTCAGCCAGGGGCAATTATCATCCCTGCTTCAAATCTGTTTCACCCTGTCATTGCTTTATGTATTGTACTGAGATATAAACGAAATTTCCTAAATCACATGGAATACATCCCCAGTCGACCCACACTCTGCTCATACAGCAAGCCTCGCACCACAGATATCAGTCTGTTCACCCTTCGCTACTCTCTCTAAATGTCAGGTTTGTCCTTTATTCAGTAAGGAAACTAGAAACTGCACACAATAATGCACAATGTTCGAGATGACTTCTCTCCTAATTCCTATACAGCTACATAAAGGCACCTCCCTGAAATGCAGATCGACACATCATTTGTCTTCCGAATTGTTTTCTGCTCTTACAATATTGCTTACTGTTTGAGCAGAGTTTGGGTCGACTGGGATTGTATTCATTTTCAATGTAACAGTTACCCACATGGTGCGTCGGTGCACACTGGGCTGTGTGCCAAAGCCATTCCAGTATTGACTTTTGGCTTCAGGCCTGCGCAAAAGGAAACAGAAACAAGGAGCATCAGTTCCTTGAGAGATCCATATTTCCCAAACTTTCTCTTTTCAAATGGTAGGCTGCCATACTCTATTTCCCCGTACAGCGCACAACCCACATTGCTATCCATCTGCCATGTATATGCCCATTCACTCCATTTGTTTCAAACATCTTGTAGTTTCCTTTCGTCCTTCTCACTCACTTACAATCTCACATCTTTCAATGCTGTCAGCAGATTGGGATATGTTCACATTTGATTTCCATAACCAAATGTTTGACATGCGTTGAGAATAGCTAGTCAAACCAAAGTTCTCTTATAATCTGAGTCTCGATTAACAAAGATTGTGCTGACAATCGCATGTGACTTCTTAACTCACCTATTAATGTGTCCCTCTTTCTGAGAGGAATAGAAAAGCAATTTCTGAGCTTCCTACTTTACTGTCATTCATTGAGTACACCGCTGTCTGTTTCCTTCTTCCAAAGTGAAGCAACTCATGTTTATCAGGGTTACATTCCATCTGGCATTGACCTGTCCATCTGAACATGCTATCTATGTCTTCCTGTAACACAGAATCTTAGTCCTCAGTGCCAACCAGACGGCCAATAGCGGTGAATACAACTGCTTAGCTAAGTGCGACTGGCACAGATATCAAGGCAAAATTTAACTGAGCATGACATCAATGAGCCTACGGAAAATTACACTGAATGAGAATTCGTTGTGACCTTTCCACTGTTGGAGTCATTCATGGCACAAGGTAATATGTTTATCATCGGTCGGCATCATTCATCTCAGTCGTTGGACATCGCTGCAGGACATCGTCAGGGTTTTTTCATCAGTCCAGCCATATCCAGTTTGTCGTTGGACAATCCCTGCAATGTGTTTGCAGGCAATTCAGCCCACTGAGTACACACTGATCAGAAGTGGCGATGGTCACTGAAGATCACACAATGTTCAGAATAATTTTTCATCACCCAGCTCCTGATTCAGTCTGTTTCCATGTGCACGAAATCCTGGACACCATTCACGCTTGTACTGTTTAAGTGTCGGTAACATTTAGGTAACAGCACTGTACATATTCACAATAAATGGCGGAGATCATTCAGTACCTCAATCATGGTTCACAAGAATATGAGGAAATCATTCATCGCATCAAAACTATTGGACAAGAAAAGGAACAGCCTATTCAATCCCTCGTGTCTATTACACTGGAAGGAAAGAAGTCTGCTCAGCCCCAAAAATCATTTACACTGGATCTGAAAGAGACCTTTCACATGGGGAGTCACTGACAAAGGAACTGGAGAAGATCATTCAGCGTCACAAGTCAGTAACTCAGGAACAGGAAGTTTTTAGAGATGTCCCAATTTCGCCAACAAATGGAGCAGGGACTGCACAGATGGACTGTTTCATGTTGCTTATCGTGTTTTCGTTAACCATAGTATATATGTGCGATTTTAGCGTATCATTTGCAGTTGCAATTATTTGCGGCCCCATCTGAATTCTGTTCGTGACGTTTAACTGAGGACATACAGGTCCTTTTCAACAACAGCACTTCCCAACCTCTCACCATGTAATAAACACAAACGAGGTTCCTAAAGTTTGTTGCTAACGTCTGAATATTTTTATAACTTGGGAACTGGTATTTGTCCAAGCACAGATCTTTCTGATATCCCACAAGCCTGGTATCCGGAGGGAAAAAAAATCAAGTACTCTATTCATTTTGCCCTTTTTCCATTATTTTATCCATTTTGTATATATTCCATCCCAAAATATGCATGGACGTTAACATTCTCCACTCACCTGTATTCAAACACATCAAACTTCTTCTGAAAATGTAGATACTTCACTCCCACTGGTCCTCAGTTGTCGATGGGATATATCCACAAACTCCAGCAGGTTTATCAAAGAACATTTCCCTTTGCTGAATCTAGGCCAAATCGTGTAAATCATAGCATTATTGTCCGATTGCTCATAAGGTGTTCCAATATGTTTCTCACAACTGACATCAAGCTATTTAGATTTCTGTTTTCCTTCCTTGTCCGGTTTTAAATATCTGTGTTTACAATAGCTGCTTCCCAGCGTGCAAGTTCCTTTCTAGTGTCTAACAAGCTTTGACGAATAATCCGTAATTCTTTCACTAGTTCTATCGCCTAATCCTCAATACTATGGAATTCAGCGCTTCAGATGCAGCAACTTACCAAGCTTCAATTCCATCAGACTTTCAAAACATACTCTTTCATAATTTTAATTTCCTGCAGTTCCTCATTTTTACCGTTTCTCCTATTCCCTGGATTTTTCGAGAAGTTACCTTCTGTCCCTTCTTTGGGGGAGATAGAAACAATATACTTAGCTTAGCGGGTAGATGGTTTGTTTCAGCTCGTGAATACATCCAGGCACTGTACTTTGGAGATGATGGATATGTTATCCACTCGTACCTTCAAAGTTTCAAGGTGGAATGGGTCGAGCACTGAAAAATGTTCCTGGGAATCTCAAGGAAAAAACTGCAGTGCCCATTCGCTACCTGTGTAGAGAGTGTGCCCCTTCTGTGTAGTCTCAGCTTGTTTTGTAAGTTATGGACACAGATTGGGCGGCACAGTGGCTCAGTTATTCGCAGTCCAGCCTCACAGCTCTAGGTACTTAGGTACTATTCCAGTCTTGGGCAACTATCTATGTGGGGTTTGCACGTTCTCCCTGTGCGGGTTTCCTGCGGGTGCTCCGGTTTCCTCCCACACGACAAATATGTGCAGATTAGGTGAATTGGCCATGCTAATTTGCCCATAACGTTAAGTGCATTAGTCAGAGGGAAATGGGTCTGGGTGGGTTGCCCTTTGTAAGATCGGTGCAGACTTCTTACGCCAAAGGACCTGCTTCCCCTCTGCAGGAAATCGAATCTATTCTCCTATTCTGTAAATGCAGTGCCCAGAGTGGGGTCACCAGTTCTTCGGGTCTCCTTGAATTAACCCAGCAGTTGACAAGACAAATCCGAGAACGCCATCCACAGAAATTCCACTGATTTTCCAATGACAGGACCAGGTAAAATCCCCATAGACATGTTGCGCATAGTCAGTGTTAATAATGCTCCCACTCCTGAGTTTCACTTCCTGGCTGAGAAAGCCATTCCATCTCCGAACAATCCCACAGGAACTGTTCCTTTCTCCAAAGAAGCAGTTCACAACATAACACCTCCTTCCTCTGTATCACAGTAACGATAACGACAGTAGCAATCTTGCCGATGAAGTTGTCACCACATTCTGAGAAGATACAGAGAGCGAGTTTAACTCACTTGAAAGAGCGACTTACCTAAATGGACGTGATGTTCAGGAATATGGGAAAAGGGAATAATTTCCGATTTTATATTCCTTGCAGTTCATCAACAGCAATTCATTTGTTTATGTTCCCTCTCTCTCTCCCTCTCTCGCCCGCCAGCCATTTATCCACCTCTTCAAGTCAAACACGCCCCTCCATGACCCCAGCCCCTCCAACTCAACCACCCCTGATATCAGCATATATCACATTATTTCCCAGTTGCTTGGAGTTCTGATGTAAGATCATTGGACATGAAACGGTATTTGTTTCAGGTGACAGAGGCTACCATACTGGTTGAGATGCCCCAACACTTTCAAACGCTGAAAAAAATTATTTCAGATCTCCAGCATTGATAGTTCCTTGGTTTATTTCATCTTTAATTTTGTTGTTTCACAGGATGTCAGAATCACTAGCAAAGGGAGCATTTGTCTCAAACCTAATTGTTCTTGACAGTGAAGCCATTTATCAAGGCAATATGGAGCCAAACATACTGATGTGGATCTGAGGTCAGAATTACCCCAGACTGGGAAATAATGGCAAGTGTCTTTTCCAAAGATTATCGGTGAAATAATAAAATAAATATTTTGCTTTATGGTTGCCATGTGTGAAATTAGATTTCAGTCGTAATTTTGCCATTAGAATTTACGTTCTGATTTGGAGATCGATGTTGTACTGGGATGTCATTCGACACTAGGTTCTAGTTTAACAGATTTATTTGGAAGCACTAGATTTCTGAGAGCTGCTCCTTCATCAGTTGGTTGTGGAACATAAGATCGTAAGACACTGAATTTATAGCCAAGGTGTATCGTGAGATGCAACTGGAATGATGCATTGATAAAGACCTGGATATTTTTTGTTAAATCTCTCACTTTTTAGAATACACATGTTGCTTTCAGTTATTTCATTTGTATCCCAGGACGTTTTCTTTAAATTACATTCTCAAGTGAATTTTGGCACTGGATGTCAAGTCAGTTCCGAGAATGCCTTGAAGTGATATGTGTCGCAAAGTTCAGACTGATTCTATTGCTCAAAAAGAAAACATTTACATGAACTTTCATGGATTCATCGGCTGTGGTCATCGACTGTGGTAGAATTTGAAACAATGCTGTTAATGTCATAACCTGTGCCTCAGAATTGTACATTCATTTACGTTATTACTCTGATGCAGGGTCCCTGGTGTGAAATAATTGTTTGTAATCAAAATATTTGTAACTGGAAGTGTGGTCAGAAGAGAACTGGACCCGTACTTTCAGAAATGAACAAAGGGGTAGAGGCTAGCTAATTCATCAACAATACTGAGGCAGAGGTAGAGTCTGGAGATATTATGGAGGTGGTGGGGGCAGAACAAATGACAGACAGTACATGGAGAAATATAACAGTTTAGCAAGAAAGACAGACTCAAAGTTCTGAACAATCTTGTTTAATCTTAGATGATAACGATTGAGGAGTTTGAAATGCAGTTTATATTTGCTAAATCTAAGTTATCTAATTTGGAATAACCTTCACCATCGTTATAGAATAGGCGATATAGACTTACCAGGAACACCCACAATAGCCAGCATGGGATAATAACATAGCTGAATGACAATAAGGACAGAATCTATCTGGAATTCTGACAAGGTCCCATTCGGAGAAAGATAGTGAAGAGCCAAGGATAAACTACTGTCCGTTGTTGTAACATTCCAGTTTAATGTTCTCAGACTCTGATCCATTGTTGAAACATTCCAGTCTATTGTTCTCTGATTCACATAAATTTTTGTATCATTCCAATCTATTGTTCTCGAATTCTTATCCATTGTTGAAACATTCCATTCTATTGCTCTCAGCTTCTGGTCAATTGTTGGTACATTCTGTTCGACTGTTCTAAGACCGTCTTCCTCTCCCTGTCTCTGCAGCTGCTGACCCAATCGTCTTGAAGATGACACTGCCCCTGATACTAACGGATAACATGTTGAAGGAAGCCCCTTATTTAAGAGACGAGTAAACCCTCCAGTGACACTTTTAGAATCCATCGAGACTGACATCAATCACAGTCACGAAACAAACAGCTCCTGTTAACCCCTTTCGCGACAACCCTTACATATCACAGGAATACTTGGTCTGGGTGAAATATTGTTGAAAATGTGTTGCTGGTCAAAGCACAGCAGGCCAGGCAGCATCTCAGGAATAGAGAATTCGACGTTTCGAGCATGAGCCCTTCATCAGGAATGAGAGAGAGTAACCAAGCAGGCTAAGATAAAAGGTAGGTAGGAGGGACTTGGGGGAGGGGCGATGGAGGTGGGATAGGTGGAAGGAGGTCAAGGTGAGGGTGATAGACCGGAGTGGGGTGGGGGCAGAGAGGTCAGGAAGAAGACTGCAGGTTAGGAGGGCGGTGCTTGCTGCACCTGATGTGGCCTCCTCTATATTGGTGAGACAGGCCGCTTACTTGCGGAACGCTTCAGAGAACACCTCAGGGACGCCCGGACCAACCAACCCAACCACCCCGTGGCTCAACACTTTAACTCTCCCTCCCACTCCAACGAGGACATGCAGGTCCTTGCACTCCTCCACCGGCAGAACATAACAACACGAAGGCTGGAGGAGGAGCGTCTCATCTTCCGCCTGGGAACCCTCCAACCACAAGGTATGAATTCAGATTTCTCCAGTTTCCTCATTTCCCCTCCCCCCACCTTGTCTCAGTCGGTTCCTTCAACTCCGTCACGACGCATGACCCCGCCCCAAAGCTTGACTCCGCCCCCACATCGAGCAACGTCACCACGTCTAACCCCGCCCCTACTTCGATCTCTGTCCCCGCCGCCAACCCCGCCCCCGCCCCAGCTTCAGTCCCACACCAGGTCCTAGCTCCCAGCCTTGCCGGATTTTCACCATCCCTCCAGATCTCCCCCTCTCTGAGGATGAAAGATCAGTCCTCAGCAGGGGCCTCACCTTCATTCCCCTACGCCCTCGGATTAATGAGTTCAACACGCGCCGAAATATGGAACAATTCTTCCGCCACCTTCGCCTCCGTGCCTACTTTCACAACCAAGACTCCCGCCCACCCTCTGACGACCCCTTCTCCGGCCTCCAACACACCCCATCCACCTGGACACCCCGTGCTGGCCTCTTACCCGCCCTCGACCTCTTTATAGCCAACTGCCGCCGTGACATTAACCGACTCAACCTGTCCACCCCTCTCACCCACTCCAACCTCTCACCCTCAGAACGTGCAGCCCTCCACTCCCTCCACTCCAATCCCAACCTCACCATTAAACCCGCAGACAAGGGAGGCGCGGTTGTAGTTTGGCGCACTGACCTTGATACGGCTGAAGCCAAACGCCAGCTCGCGGACGCCTCCTCTTATCGCCCCCTTGACCACGACCCCACCTCCCACCACCAAACCATCATCTCCCAGACCATCCATGACCTCATCACCTCAGGAGATCTCCCATCCACCGCCTCCAACCTCATAATCCCACAACCCCACACCGCCCTTTTTTACCTCCTGCCCAAAATCCACAAACCTGCCTGCCCCGGCCACCCATTGTCTCAGCCTGCTCCTGCCCCACCGAACTCATCTCCCAATACCTCGACACGGTCCTGTCCCCTTTAGTCCAACAACTGCCCACCTACGTTCGGGACACCACCCACGCCCTCCACCTCCTCCAGGATTTTCGCTTCCCCGGTCCCCAACGCCTTATTTTCACAATGGACATCCAGTCCCTGTACACCTCCATCCCCCATCACGAAGGACTCAAAGCCCTTCGCTTCTTCCTTTCCTGCCGCACCAACCAGTACCCTTCCACTGACACCCTCCTTCGACTGACTGAACTGGTCCTCACCCTGAATAACTTCTCTTTTCAATCCTCCCACTTCCTCCAAACTCAAGGAGTTGCCATTGGCACCCGCATTGGCCCCAGCTATGCCGGCCTCTTCGTAGGATATGTGGAACAGTCCATCTTCCGCAACTACACTGGCACCACCCCCCACCTTTTCCTCCGCTACATCGATGACTGTATCGGCGCTGCATGGTGCTCCCACGAGGAGGTTGAACAGTTCATCAACTTTACTAACACCTTCCATCCCGACCTGAAATTCACCTGGACTGTCTCAGACTCCTCCCTCCCCTTCCTAGACCTTTCCATCTCTATCTCGGGCGACCGACTCAACACAGACATCTATTATAAACCGACTGACTCCCACAGCTACCTGGACTACACCTCCTCCCACCCTGCCCCCTGCAAAAACGCCATCCCGTATTCCCAATTCCTTCGTCTCCGCCGCATCTGTTCCCAGGAGGACCAGTTCCAACACCGCACAGCCCAGATGGCCTCCTTCTTCAAGGACCGCAGATTCCCCCCAGACGTGATCAACGATGCCCTCCACCGCATCTCCTCCACTTCCCGCTCCTCCGCCCTTGAGCCCGGCTCCTCCAACCGCCGCCAAGACAGAACCCCACTGGTTCTCACCTACCACCCCAGCAACCTCCGCATACAACGTATCATCCGCCGTAATTTCCGCCACCTCCAAACGGACCCCACCACCAAGGATATATTTCCCTCCCCTCCCCTATCAGCGTTCCGCAAGGACCACTCCCTTCGTGACTCCCTCGTCAGATCCACACCCCCCACCAACCCAACCTCCACCCCTGGCACCTTCCCCTGCAACCGCAGGAAATGTAAAACTTGCACCCACAACTCCACACTCACTTCCCTCCAAGGCCCCAAGGGATCCTTCCATATATGCCACAAGTTCACCTGTACCTCCACACACATCATCTATTGCATCCGCTGCACCCGATGTGGCCTCCTCTATATTGGTGAGACAGGCCGCTTACTTGCAGAACGCTTCAGAGAACACCTCAGGGACACCCGGACCAACCAACCCAACCACCCCGTGGCTCAACACTTTAACTCTCCCTCCCACTCCACCGAGGACATGCAGGTCCTTGGACTCCTCCACCGGCAGAACATAACAACACGACGGCTGGAGGAGGAGCGCCTCATCTTCCGCCTGGGAACCCTCCAACCACAAGGTATGAATTCAGATTTCTCCAGTTTCCTCATTTCCGCTCCCCCCACCTTGTCTCAGTCGGATCCCTCAACTCAGCACTGCCCTCCTAACCTGCAATCTTCTTCCTGACCTCTCCGCCCCCACCCCACTCCGGCCTATAACCCTCACCTTGACCTCCTTCCACCTATCCCACCTCCATCGCCCCTCCCCAAGTCCCTCCTCCCTACCTTTTATCATAGCCTGCTTGGCTACTCTCTCTCATTCCTGATGAAGGGCTTATGCTCGAAACGTCGAATTCTCTATTCCTGAGATGCTGCCTGGCCTGCTGTGCTTTGACCAGCAACACATTTTCAGCTGTGATCTCCAGCATCTGCAGACCTCATTTTTACTCAGTGAAATATTGACATCATGGACTATTGGACAAATGGTACATTTCCAACTGTAAATTTGCATGTGAGGGAGAAAGGTGATGCTTTCTGTTCACTAGGTCTATGATGACTCACAGGCTCTTCGACCCAACAAGTCCACACCAACCCGCCGAAGCGCACGCACCCACTCTCCTGCATTGATCACTTCGGGCAATTTAGCGTTTGTTTTACATTTTTGGACTGTGGGAGGAAACAGGACCACCGGAGACAACCCACGCTGACACGGGGAGAATGAGCAAACTCCACAGTTGTTGGAGGCAGGAATTGAACCTGGGTATCTCGCGCATCGAAGCAGCAGTGCTAACTACTGTGCCACCGTGCTACCCACATGCCATGGTGTTTTTGCAGATTAGGACGTGTTGGGCTCCCAGGGCGATCTACGTCTGATCACCAGGCCTGCTGCATCCTTTTTCTTTTATTTCATTATGTTTATCTTCAACATTTCACACGCGTTAGGAGGGTAGAGGCCTTTTTTTAAGCGGTTCTACAATGCCTCGCAGTGTGGATACGGTCTGTTCCTTGTAGGCATTGTTTCCCCCTCCTGGTCATGTGTAGTGATGGTCTGTGTCATTGGAAGGATGTTCAATTTCTTACAGAACCAGAATACTTAGCTTTACCGTTTGCAAAATGTCGATGGGGTGTCAGTTGCGTTGGAAGGCAGCAAAACTCTCCCAGCTTCTAAACACTCTCTCTAATATTTCTCTCAGAATTGTCTTTTGATGTTTTTTTTCCTGGATTGTAGAACTGCATGTGAGACAAACTGTTTTCTCATTTTTCTTTTTGGTAATTGTGTGTTTATGGGATGGTATTTGCCATATTGTTACTTTCAACTCTTACTTTTGTTGTGTCTTATCTATAATGTTTGAATAAAATAGTGTTTTGCTTACTATCGAAAATTTTGACCAAATAAATTGCATCTGAAACACAGCACCTCACATTTACTTTTAAAATATGAAAATGTTTGGGTGGAGGCTAACTTCGGCATGTATAGACACGAGCACGTCTGCTCGAATTCATAACAATAGGGAAACATATTCACATTTTAATGGGATAATTACTTCCTGTACAGTGTGTTGTAGAAATACGGGTTTGACAGCTGAATGGTCCGATTTGGAGTGTTCTATCAGAAGTTATATCGGACACTCAACCCACTCCACCGATCAGCTCAGACCGTATAAGCCGACATGAGGTATCTGGGCAGCGTGGAGTACTGTGCAGACCAGGCACAGTGCAACGCAGTAATCTGTACAGGATGAAAGACTGTGCAGGGCTCACTAGCCCACTAGTTATTTGTCCAACATGGGGATTACTACAGATCACACTGGTACGTTGATTTATGGAGCAGGACGAATGGGTCTGTGACGCATGGGGTGCTGTGCTGGCAACACCAGTGCTTTGCTCTATAAACACGGACAAAGTATCTGTTCACTATGGGAGCTGAGCAGTAAACAGGACTTCATTTTGCTACAGCAGGCGGGGAGGTGAGAGCGAGAACCAGGGGGCTGCCGGGGACATAAATGAACTGCTATATTTGGGCTGTGGTTGAAACTGAGACAATACGCGTGAACTGTCTCTCACCGGCCCTATCCCACGGAAAAAAGAGACTGCAGTGTGCTGAGCTTTATCTCTTTCTTTTTTATTGTGTGAGTTGTTAAACATACTTTATTTTTCCTTTCGCATTTATTTGATTATTTGAGGAAAATCATAGGAGAGAAATATGAGCAATTAATTGACCCAAAAATTTATATAAATAAGGTAATTAACTAAGTAGATATGGCTCATCAGTTTATGTGCGGTCGCTATAAGATGTGGGAGAGGACTAGTCGAATTGTGAACTGCAGTGACCACATTTGCAGCATGTGTTAGTTGCTGGAGCATGTCCAGCTCACAGTTGATGATCTGGAATCTTAGATTCAAACACTGTGGCACATCCGGAGGGGGACAGTTGCACGGACGATTTGTTTCTGAAGGCAGTCACACCTGGCAGATTATGTAATTCTAATTTAGTTAGTTATCAAGAACAACAGAATGCGACTGCAATTGAGGAAGGTCGGGTGATTCTGGGTTCAGGAATGGATGAGCCTCAGCTTTTGAGCTTATTCAACAGAAACGAGACGATTGCTTCCTGTGTGAATTAAGAAAAGGACTAGGGGGAGGTTGAGCCAGCTGACCACGTTACCATGGTCGAGGTATCGGATATTAGCTTTTTGCTCTCCCCTCTAGAATCGGATCCACATATCCGATGAAGAAGCAGGCATGCCTTTGGCTCACAGTCTGACGATGGCTGCTGTTTTGGTCTGAAAATTATTGGAAGGATTCGAAGGAGAGGTTGCTGAGATTGTAGACGAGTTTTGCGTCTTGAATGAGTCTGTCGGTGGAGGGATAATATTTGGACCAGCCGGAGAGGAGGAAACGTTGGATATAGAGGTTTGCACCACTGTGAAAGGATGTGAGTATGGAGTGATTGTCCATGGTGAAGATGAGGCATTTTGAGCACCAAGGAAACGAAAGCCCTTGAGGAGGTTGAAGGCGTTGAGTGTGTTCCCAATTTATATGGGAATGCATTGGACCAAGGTGGATAGGACATTGGCAAGATAAGGAAAGATAGGTTCTGTGGGGCATGGGTTGGCGAAGACGGAATTTCGACAGTGGCAGTAAGGTTAGGAAATTTCGGTTCAGAAGTAGAAACAAGCGCCGTGGATTTTCAGGACGCTAAGACTAAAAGGTGTGCGTGAGTCATCCCTGAGATGATGAGATTGTGGATAATATGGGAGATCATGGTTTGTTGATGGAAGGCGAGGACGTAGTTGGGGGGAGAATAGGAGGAGGTGAGATGGCACCTGGCTTCCGTGGTTTCGAAGTCAGGATATCAAATGAATATAGCGCAACCACAACCTCCCGTCACATGCTTTTATGCTGACTTTTGGCTTGGAGCGAAGGGAACTGAGGATTTAGCATTGTTAGAGTGACAATTCGGTGAGCGTCAAAGGTGTGGACACGTTGAGGTGACCAAAGTGATGGCTGCAGTTTGTGGTGATGCAATCTGGGGCGGGCAACTGACCAGCACAGTGTATCCAGCGGATACAGCATTTTGAAGGTCACAGAAGGGATCATCGGAGGTTGGATGAACAAAGTAAGGGTGTGGTCAGAATCAGAAGAAGAAAGTGGGATTTTGCAACACGTGTTGAATTTTGTCTCCTGGAACGTAATGCAATGAAGGTCAGAAATTCACTGAGGATTGAATGTTCATGCTTGGTAAGGGGGAGGTGTGAGGGATGGTTTAAAAAAGTACTCATCAAGGCTGCAATTAAGGACCTGGTGCAGAGTTAGCGTTGGGAGTTGTGGCAGAGACTGTCTCGGTCGCGAATGTGATCATGGCATTGTTTGAGACCATCAAACGAAGCATAAATAACCATGTTCATTGGAGAGCGGAAGTGCTGCGTTCAGTGGCATCGTAGGCAACGGAAGTGTCCTTACACATGACATTCGTGGTGTCTTCAGCGGTGGATTCGTTGATTGACTTCACTGAGGGTGGAAGTGCCTGAGGGGTCAGCGACATCTCGGCTGGAAGTGGCGTTGCGAGTAGCCTTGGAAGCGATTTCATCAGAGGGGGACAATCCTGCCCTCGAATTATATCATGGTCCCTGCAGCGTGATCGAGTTTATCTCCCGGAACGCCCTCCCTATTGGAAATGAGGCTGCTCCTATAGAACAACCTTGCTACATAGTTCTTAAAACTCTGCCCCTCTATCGCACGTAACATGCCTTTTCAATTCTTCAATTCGGTCCTTTCACATCATTGCATGCCCTTTTCTAGTCTTAGCCTTATTCCTTCTCAACCTTTTCTGTGACAGCAAAATGCTTGCATGTCAGTCGTCTCTTCTCTTCATGTATGTTGCTGCTTGACTCCCCCCTTCTCTCCCTCTCTGTTTTTCCCTCTGTCAGTGCACTTCTATGTCCTTCAATGTGTGTGGTGCCTCTGTCCATCAGTCTCCCTGCATTTGGAAATAATTTTTTGGATCACTTATGACAAGTATCCACTTCGGTACTTTATATCTCACAACACAAACCTCCAGTATTCCAGATCACACAACATTACAGCGCAAAGACAGGGTGCTTAATCCATCGTGTTTGTACCGTCAATCGTGCAGTTCAAAATAATCATAAAATCCTGCACATTGTCCATTTCTCTCTACGTTCACGTCCATGCTCGCTGCCGACTGTTCAAGCGTCTGCCGATACGCTCCTTGAACCCTGAGACCATATCTCCTTCTACCTCTCCCCTGGAAGCTAGGTCCACGCCCCTTACAAAGCTCTGTGTTGAAAGAAATCTCTATTCTCTCACATCTCCTATAGACGGGCCACCTTCCACCTTAAACATTGCATTTAACACGTCCAGTCTCGGACAAGAGATTGTGATTGTCTACCCGATGGATGTCTCTCATAATTGTAGTAGCTGTGATCAGTTCTACAGTCATCTTCCAACTCCAAGCGAAGATAATCCAAATTTGTAAAACTTCTCTTTTAGGATATTATATTACGTTCCAAGAAACGACCAAGAATGTTCGATTGCACCCGTTTGAAAGCAACTAGATCGTTGTTCTGCTGTGGCGACTACAACTATACACATTGCAACAGTTTGCAAACTTCCTGAAGGAATATGGAGCTGCGAATTGACTTGCCAAGTTTTGTCCTCAGTGCCCCAACCTGATGAAGGTCAGCATGTTGTTCGCCTTTGTTACCTTCTTATGCAATAATAATATTACTTTCAAGGAGCTGCGGACATCTAACAAAGGCCCGTCCTGTGCCAATAGTCCTTTGAGTCATACTATTTTTTCATGCTGTCTTCTTGCAGTCAACGTCCTGAAGTGCATCTGTTGCCACTTGCAGAGATGATGTTACATCTGCCATTTCTACATCTATCTTCACACCCACACAAACACACTTATAGAGCAGAAGTCTCAGCACTCCTTGCAGATTACCATTTGTTACATAATTCAAGTCAGAAACAACCCACTACAGCGATACGTTCTTCCTCTGACAAAGCAAATGTTTCTAACTTGTTATTTTATTCACATGCCACCTCAGTTAATGGTATGTCCCAGTCTTCCATGCTTGCTTGAGGTTTTCGAGAAGCCCACTCAGGTAATATTATGGAAGTTAATCTGGCAGTTATATAGTTAACTTAGTAATGTAATGCATACCCGGGATCATATCACAGGGCGCCAGTTACAGATAAAAGTCGTGCACTGTGATAGGCCAGTTAATTCACTGGTAGATAAGCTAATGCTGAAGGTGATGGTAGGACAATGTGATAGGTTACGTGTAATGTAGGGAACCAGTATGGCAGACGATGATTGATTTAGAAAGATAATGGAAGTCAATATGATTTGTTATGCTCATGTCACCCGATAGGCCAGGGAACAACAAATGTATCAACTGCAGTGAAACAAAGGCTTGTTTGGAAATCACACGGCCATTAGCTGATTGTCACAGCTTTTCTTCGCAAATTAAAATTTCTCCAGGTAATTTTTGGGAAATGTTGAATGGTTTGACGACACAAAAGTTGGCATGTCAGTTGGGACTGGGAGAAACATTCCCCTCTGAAAGGATGCTGCAGCTGCAAGGCGCTCACATTTGTGCCGAAAGCTCTCCTGAGAAAGACAGAGTAAAAGTGCTGGCCACACACAAAGGAATGGCAAACGTTTTGCTGCTAATTTGACGATATTCTGTCAAATGAGGGAGGTTTTCAGAAAGGAAGAAGTGCACAGAAAGCTGCTGGTGGACCTTTCTGATCCAAAGAATGAAAGGGTGAATAGTATTTTAAAGTTTGAGGATGTTCAGCAAAACTACGCGGGGCGCAGGGTGATCACGTATAGAAAAGAGAGATTGAGACAAATTTTCACGTCAGCATATAAGTTCTGTTGGTTTCGCCCTGAAATAGTAACGGTAAATAAAGAAGAAATAAAAAGGAAAATCAGGTGACTGAACCATCAGAGCTGGTGAGGACTGTTTTGTTGTTAGTACTGTTGAATTTCAATGAAATTGAAAAAAGGCAGATTGGTAGTAAACTGAATAGTAAAATAATAGAAACTAGGCAAGTCTTCTAAAGTGCCAGTAGACGCTAGAAAAAAAAGTCTGAATGATAATCAGACTGATGTAATTTTACACATGAACAAAGGAGCTGCTAAGACAGGTACGTTATCTTAGTAAGAGAGAGAGAGAAGTTCTGGCTTGCACAATGACTGTGTGTGTGTGTGTGTGTGTGTGTGTGTGTGTTTGAGAAAGAGAGACTCCAAGTATAACCGTTGTGGTCTCGTTTTTGTACACAGTTTCAGGTTGGTTAAATGGTTATGTCTTGTTCCCCAGAGCTCGAGATGCTGGAGTGTTTTGACTTTTTTTACACTGTAGGAATTCAAGATCGAGTTTTCCTTAAAAGATTTTTCAAGGAATCATCAGTGATTAATGTAATCGGCTGATGCAGTCTTGGATTAATACAGGTAGAACTAACGAGAATAGAATGTCTTTATTAATTAGTTGAAACCAAAATGTTTAGGGACTGATGAACTGATGAGGGATGACTGTAATTTGTAGAGTTATGGAATATTCACAATAGTGGACGTTTTTCTGCCGGATATGTGAGGTGTAAGGGAGTGAATTGTGAGAACAGAAGCAATAGATCAACCTGAGCTGTGATATATGTCAGGACGAACAAAGTTGAAATACTGCTAAAGAAAATACCAGTAGAAAGAAAGGATATAGTAGAAAGAAGTGAAAAATGGGAATAAAGAAATGTGGGTTTATTACCTTAATGGCCAAAAGAGGGTACTTTTGATGAAAATCTGTGCGATGAAATGGAAGGATTAATAAAGAATTCTAGCCCGGAGGATGAATACTTCCGGAAGTTGTTTTGGGTTTACTTGTCTGCGTACGTTTGATATGGTGACTATGGCACCTTTTCGTGTCCGTGTGATACGTGATGATCTCATTATAAACTCTCAGTTTGTTCCCTTGGCCCATACCTGGTAGCTGTGTGGCTTCGAAGTTTGGGCTGTATCCGACGCTTCCCTTTGTTTGGGATGGCACCCGTGTGATGCTACTCCACGAGATTGTTACCTCGCCACGGGTTTAGTTTGATGTTGTATCCCTGCTGGCATTGCATCGACCGAAATGGAAGAGTGTCCCTGATTCTGCGGTGCCAATGGACAGTTTTCGTCAGCGACCGTTTATTTCCAACGTTTTCAAGGCCAAGAATGAGATATCTGTGTGCTGGGAGTCGCGTACCCTTGTCATTGGTATTAGCAAGAATGCTGAGTGGATTAATTACATCTATGACAATGAACCGAGATTTATTTATTGCTTTAAAGATGGCCTTTCTGTGTTAGCTGTGCAGTCGAATGGTGTGGCAGATAAGATAGTCCTTCAACTGGTGGTCTCTGGAGACAGTTTTAGGGACATTCATAGCCCGGAGGGATACTATTGGGGGGGGGGGGGGGGTGCTGTGGAATTCATGGAAGAAGCTTAAGGAGGATGCGTGGTCCGCTCATTGGATCTTTTGTCTTGTTGAATCGTATTTTGGGTGGATGATGGTTTGGTTCATTAAGATAGGTGTTGTTGCGAGTGTCCTGTTGCTTGTTGTTGCATTTGTCCTTTGCTGTCTTATACCTCTATTTAAATCTTTCACGTGTGTCTTGCTGTGCGATAATTCTCTGTAGTTCCAGTGGACTTTGGCCCGGCCCGTCTTCCACTGTGGATCCACTGCTTGACCACTCTGATCTGAAATCTGGTGCAGTGCTGAAGTCTTCTTCCGATGGAGACACCAGACTTGCATGTGCCTCACGTGCATTTAGATTATCCAGGGTCTTTGGGTCTTTTTCCCTACGCCAGTAATTGTGGTACAAGTTTTAGACATGTGCTTCCAGGTGCAGAGGAAGGCTCCTTTGAGTTCTACTCCATGGAAATTGTTCTTGATGAGTTTGGGACGATTCGAATGGATTTGGTCTTTGTGCATCCAATTTCCTATTATTATTTCACTGCATGAGAGGTTTTGATCTCAAAGTGGTAAATCATGGATGTTAATTTGGCAGCCATACCGGTAAGTTAGTGTTGCAATGCATGCGCAGGATCTATAAGATCAGAAAAGGAAAAATAACCGTCTCAATTGCTGCGAATCAAGAGGCTTTGATTTCACAAGTTTTAACTTTACTCTTTTGAAGGATATCCCGTGTGTCCTGGGTTTTATTTTTGTGAATATTGAGTGATTCTCCCACAACAGTACACCGTGAACCCCATGCGACTTCATCTTCTCCATCAGCCTACCATGAGGAACCTAATCAAAATGTTTTATTGAAACCCATGGAAATGACATCCAGGTCGCTTCCCTCATTCATCAACTTTGTCACTTCTTTAAAGAATTCTATGAAGTTGGGAAGACATGACATTTCCTGCACTAAAGCATGTTACCTGTCATTGCTAACACCATTTTATTCCAAGTGGGAATATATCCTATCCATCACTATCTTCTTCAGCAGCTTCACTACCACTGACGTCAGGATCACTGGTCTGTAATTAACTGGATTATCCCTGCTAGCTTTCTTCAACAAGGGTACAAAATTAACAATTTTCCAGTCTTCCGTAGACCCACCCGTCTTCAAGGATGCTGCAAAGAAATCCGGTAAGACCACAGCTATTTCCTCTCTTACATCCTTCAGAAAACTGTGATCGATCCCATTCGGATCTGGGGACTTTAGCACTTCAATGCCTTTTAGAATATGCACCACTTTCTCCCTGCTTATTCCATTATGATCAAGAGTAATCAAACATCCAGCCCTCCCGTCAGCATCCGGCATACCGTTCTTCTCAATGAATACAGATGTAAAGTACTCGTTAATAATCTCACTGGTTTTCTCTGACTCCACGCATAACTTTCGTCCTTTGTCTTTAAGTGGGCTAACCCTTTCTCTATTAACCTCTTTCTCTTTATTTATGAATTCAAAAAATGGAAAAAGTTTACCTTATCCATGCTTGCAGAACTTATTACATGACCCAGTTTAACCCTCTAAATCCTTCGTTTCAGATTGGTCTGCATTTGCGATATTTTTCCAAAGCTTTGTTTGTCTTCAGTCGCTTCGAGCGTATGTACGCTTCTGTTGCCTCTGAGCTAGTCTCACGATTTTACCTGTCATTCAGGTTTCCCTAACCTTGCCATTTCAGTACCTCGTTTAGTTTAAAACAGCGAGCGTGACGAGGATACAAATTCTCTTTAATTCTAGATTATAGGAAGACTGCAGGAAATCAAATCATATCGTCATGCATTACCATTATTGGAGGCAAATTATTTGAACATAGGCCCACTGTTGTTCATATTGGACAGCAAAGTTTGAAAAAAAAATCTCAGAGCAGCATGGATCTTCAGCTGCTCCTGGAATGGCAGACATAGTTAAATATTAATTATAGTTTTCCAGCAGTTAATACACTCCTTATAGTTTAGATATAAAAGATTAGCTTTCCATTTTGTTTTATTAACATGCAAAAACAAGCAAAAAATCCAAAAATAATTCATGATTATTTTCAAACGAACATTTTTTAAGCAATGTTGGATATAATAATATTAGGAACAGGAATTTCGACGTTTCGGGCCAGAGCCCTTCATCAGGAATGATGAAGGGCTCTGGCCCGAAACGTCGAATTTCCTGTTCCTTGGATGCTGCCTAACCTGCTGTGCTTTAACCAGCAACATATTTTCAGCTCTGATCTCCAGCATCTGCAGACCTCACTTTTTACACTATAATAATATTAGAAATGTCAGTATACGTTTTAAAATGTTTCTGTTTTCCCTGCAAATATTTTATTTTGTTTTGAAAACCAATCAGTTTAGTGTTAAATAAGAAGTTGTGCCTAGTCCTTTCCGTCTGCAAGTCAATATCATATTTATTCTATTCCTGACTCATTAATCCTTGAATTTTAATAAAGATGGTTATAGTACATAGTTATGGAGATGGCCCGACCCCTGCATTCATTTTAAGCTAATAGCTTAGACATAACTTCGCCATTTGTTTTCGGTAAGTGTGTCATGGATATCCCCAGAGCGAATTAGGTGGTCCGACCGCCGAGTTTAAGCAATCGGAACTCATTTACAAAATTATGGAATGAAACACAAAGAACACAAAATACAATACCGGAAGACTTATCCTCGCCTAAGTTGACAAGCTATACAGACTTAACGATGCTGTTCCAAATTATTTGCAACATTCCCAAAAAAACAAGCCACTTCGTACAAACAATAAAATGGCAAACACGTTACAGGTTACGATGTCAAAAGGACAGTAGGAGGGGAAAAGCATCCAGTTTCAATTGTGACCCTGACTCAACTAAACCCCGAACTGAACTGATCTGCGCACTCAGAGTGCTGACCACACTCGCTTGGTTGGACGAGTTCATTTTTAAGTCATTTGCATGAAACATTATTTGCTCGGGCCCCAATGAACTATTCAAACTTCAGACCTGCTGGATCCTTGAGTTGGTTTGAAAATCTCTGAAAAATTCAAGGACATCATAACATTGTAAAAGGACCAGCTTTGAGACTGTTGAATGGCGGTTACAACAGGCTCCACCTAAACAACCTTACATTTTTGTCTTCCAATTCCTCCACAAACTTTAATGAGCTATGATTAATGTATAAAAATGTCTCAGATGCGTTGATGGTCATATAAACATTGAAATGTTCTGATGTTAGCCCCAAGCTGAAAGTCTCTTTCTCAGCTGTCTAATATTTCTGCTGATGAACGTGCAACATCCTGGAGACACATCCGATTGGTCTTTCTACCTGCTTGTGGTCTTCCTGCGCGAATAACCACCAACACCCACATCACTTGCATCCACATTCACACTGAAAAGTCTTGTGTGACACCAGGCCAGTTGTTAACAAAGCTTTGAGACTGTCAAATGCCGTTTGTCAGTCCGCTGTCCACTGAAAATCCTTGCTTTTCTTTAGCAACTCAGGGAGCAGACACACTCCTAAATTTCGACAAAAGCATTCGGTTACATCCACCCAAACCCAGAAAACTTAGCACAACTATTTTTAACAATGGAGTGGGAAATTACACAATTACCTTAAATTTTGCATCTCTCGGGCCATTTGTCCGTGTCTAAGAGCACGACCCGGGAAGGTGACTTGGTCTTTGCCAAATTCAGCTATGGCCAGGTTTTTCACAATGAAGTCGATTGGACTCATCAGATAAATGTTGCAAATATTCCATCCATGAGGCCTGAAAAATCATCGTCATCAATGTATGCAAGAGAGTTTGGTAATTCGGCACTTACTGTAATTGTGATCTTTAATCCCAAACAGTCTGATTTAAAACTGATACAGTCCATTTGGCGTTATGAAAGCCGAAGTTGCCTTTGGTTTCTGACATAAGGAACAGCCAGTATCTTCACAGCAAGTCCAAATTAGAAATGTAGCTTGGTTGTCCTACCTTTTCAACACAATCTTGCAAACGCGAAATTGAACGTGCAAAGGTCTTTGTAACTGCATTGGCTTTGCCATAGTACACACATGAACCTTGGTTGCCATCTGGTTTTGGTATCATGAATTGGAATGAGCTCCAGTCACTACATACTCACTTCAAGTATTTCCTCTTGGAGCATGTGTTGAAACTCCTTCCGAACCTGTGACAACTTTCAATGGTTATGCCTGTAAGGATGTTGGTTAATCGGAACAGCATCTCCTATATCTACATCAAGAACAATAATATGAGTGCTTTCAAGTTTGTTTCTACATATGTACCTATATTTTAGTGATGACTCTTTCAGGTCACTTTGATTTTTCTCAGGAACGTAACTCAATCATTTTTCCGAAGTTTTCACAATTTACTCTTTGTCAAAATAGGATTGAGGACTGTCCAATTCAGTATTGCTTGAACTTCGTTCTTCCTTCTGTGTTGAAGTCATTAACACCTTCTCCAAATGATTTTATATCAACATACCTATTGTGCCTATGTGCCAATTCACATGACACAGCCTGCGAGATTTCTTTCTGTCTGGAGTTCCTAACAATTATTGTACGTCATCAGTTTCCTTTAGAATTGAACGTGTACACAAAAACTTAGTTTTAAAGGTTCACGTATCAATTGAAGTAACAGTATCATCTTAACCCCGAGAGCAAAATTTCAAAGATTTGATTTCTTGCCCATTAGCTATTTCTTTGCATGATGTCATGGTTTAAAATGCTGTAGAGCAAATTCGCCAGCTCTGTTTAATCTCTTCCTAATATTTGACACAATATCCAATTCTGTGGTCACTGAATTCTGACTTAATTCCTCTTAATTCATGCTCAAACACTAATTCAAATGGAAAGAATTTGGACGATTCATTTGGTGCATCTCTGATCATAAAAGGGACAAACGGAATTCCATTATTTTAATTCACGGGACAGCCTTGACAATAAGCTTCAAAATCGTCTTTAATGTTTGAGGACACCTGTCTAGCCCTCCATGAGATTCTGGATGGTATGCAGTGGATTTGAGTTGTTTTATACCTCAGCTGTCAAGAAGGACTTTCAATAGTAGGGATGTGAAGTTTGAATCTGGATCTGACTGTTTCTCTATTGGTTAGTCCATTTCTAATTGCAAATTTGAATAAGTCGTCAATAATTCATTCAGCTGTAATAGTGCATAATTGGATGGCCTCTAGAAAACAATTAATACATGTATTAGAACATAGAACATAGAACATCGAACACAGAACAGTACAGAACAGAACAGGCCCTACAGCCCACGATGCTGTGTCAACCACTGATCCTCATGTATGCACCCTCAAATTTCATTGACCATATGCATGTCCAGGAGTCTCTTAAATGTCCCCAATGACCCTGCCTTCACAACTGCTGATGGCAACGCATTCCCTGCTTTCACAACTCTCTGTGTAAAGAACCCGCCTCTGATATCCCCTATATACTTTTCTCCAACCAGCTTAAAACTATGACCCTCGTGTTAGTCATTTCTGCCCTCGGAAATAATCTCTGGCTATCGACTCTATCCATGCCTCTCATTATCTTGCATACCTCAATTAGGTCCACTTCTCCTCCTTTTCTCCAATGAAAAAAGTCATAGCTCAGTCAACCTCTGCTCATAAGATAAGCCAGCAGCATCCTGGTAAACCTCCTCTGAACCCTCTACAAAGCATCTACATCTTTCTTATAATCGGGCGACCAGAAGTGAACGCAGCATTCCAAGTGCGGTCTAACCAAAGTTTTATGCCTTCGTATAGTAGTAATGTGTTGTTATGACAGTGCTTGTGACACTGTGTACAGATATTCCCATCTTTTAAAGGAATGATCTTCTTTCCACAGAGGGACAATGTAAAGTAGATTCACCAGAATAATCCCTCTGGTGATGGACCCATGCGGAAAGCGTGAAGGAAACGAGGTTTTAGTCTGGATGGTTATAACTGAATAAACGATGTTTATATTAAAACTTTATTGCTTTGGACCAACAGCCGTTAATCCCGAATCAAAACATTAATAGCGTGAAATATAGCACATGTTTTCACGCAATTCGCGTTTTCCAATTTGGACAATGAAATAGAAAGGAAATGTTTAAAACGTGGGTTCAAGTGCAGGAAAATGCAGTAAGCGTGGATGTACATTTTGGTCGGCAAGGCCCAGCTTGTGCTGAAGAACCTGTCTCCGTTCTGTAGGACTCTATGCCTGTAAGATATTTTCTGCATAGAGCACAATATTGTGCGAGTAACAGCTTCAGGCTCTAAACGTCTCTCACCGTCTCAATGTGCAGTTACTGTGTGTCCCTGCATAGCGCATCATTTTTTTTTCTCACAAGTCTGTCAACAACCACTCTCTGAAAGAGTTAGACATTCCCACCCGCTTCTCACATCCAAACCGAGCACTAAGCTATCTTCTCCGAGATGGAACATGCCTCATTGTGACTTGGCACAAACAATCCATTGTCCCTCCTCACTGAAAGCAAACTATATTAACGTAACACGTGTGTACCATTAGCATCAGAGCCAGGAGGAGTAATGTGGAGAAATCTTCCTCTGCAGTCTCTGTTTCATTTGATTGTCATCTCTGAGCATCATTGTCAACCTCCTACTATTGTGTTTCAGTATGGAGGTGCTGAAGGGCCGCTTCTGTCTCAAGTGGCTGAATGACCCCCTTCTTATCCCAGGGAAGACGGTCAATGACAGTATTGGACCACCCGTGATTCCTCCTTTCCAGCGTGCCGGACTCACTGGACCCCTTACATTCCTTTGTTAATTTGGAGGCAAACAGGAGGATTGAAGGACTCTGCAAAATAGGCGGCAACATGAGGTGGAGAAGTCAATATTTCAGGTAAAAACGTTCTTCAGGACTTAGGGTGGGTTAGGAGCACCTGCAGTTAAAGAGGGAAGGAGTGGTTCGGGTGGCGAAACCAGTAGAATGATGGGGTAGAAATAGGTGAACAGACGTCGTGGCTTCAACTTGATCCGTTGATGGGAGGTGTGAATCTGATAGGTAGCTAGAAGACAGGGCCGTTCGGTGGAATGGAAGGCAAGACGTGAGATTGGAAAGGCAGTCGGGACATGGTTGGGAAGAGTATTTCAAATTGGAGAACTTATTGTTGACTCCTCCAGATTGTCGACTGCCAAGGTGGAATGTAAGCTGTGAGAACATTGAATATTACAGGACAGGTCAGGTCCTTCGGCCCTCAATGTTGCTCCGATCTGTGAAACTAATTTGAAGTCCTTCAAGCCTACACTACTCCTTTTTCATTCGTATGTCTATCCAGTGATCATTTTGACTAGTTTACAACAGTTGTAGGCAGCGTGTTACACGCCCATGCGACTCTATCAGTATAGAAACTACACTTGACACCTGTCCTACATCTAACGTTCCTCAATTTAAAGCTATGTCCATCGTGCGAGCTATCACTATCCAACAAAAACACTCCCACTTCTCCCCATCTAACCCTCTGATTATCTTGTATGCCTCAATTACTTTCCCTCTCAACCTCTTCTCTCTGACGAAAACATCCACAATCTTCTGCGTTTTTACTATTAAGAACTTCTCTCCAAAACTATCAACATCCTCGTCAATCAATCTCCTCTGAACCAACTCCACAGCTTTCACATCGTTCTGATATTGTGGTTACCAGAGCTGTACACAACACTCAGAGTTTTGTGAAGCTCAGCATGACCCAGACGTTCCAAAACACAATCGCTCTACCAATTAAAGTTTAGGATACCGTATACATTCTTATCAAATGCACCAAATTGTGTGGCAACTTTCAGGAATTGATGTGCATGGACACTGAGATTTCACTGCTCATCTACACTACCAAGGATCTCACATTTAAAAGGTACAACTTACACCTTTGCTCTTTGCAAACTGAATCACCTCACACTTTTCCGCATTTATCTCCCTTTGCCTCCTCCCAGTCCAGCTCTACAGTTTATCTCTGTCCCTCTGTTATCTATAACATCCTTCAGCGATATCCACAACTCCATAGACCTTCATGCCATCCGCAAATTTCACTAACCCATCCTTCTAGGCCCTCATTCAGGTCACTTAGAAAAATGACAAACAGCAGTGCCCCCAAAACAGTTACTTGCGGTACACCACTCGGAGCTGAACTCCAGGATGAACATTTCCCATCAATCACCATCCTCTGTCTTCTTTCAGCTGGACAACCTCTGATATAAACCAATAAATCTCCCTGAATCCCATGCATCTGAATTTTGTGCAATGCGCTACCTTGAGGAAACTTATGAAAAGCATTACTGAAATCCGAGTACACCACATCAACCGCTTTACCTTTATCCACCTATTTGTTCACATTCTCAAAGGATTCGTTAAGTTTTGTGAGGCACAACTTAATCTCCGTTTATGGTCAAACTCACTATTGCAATAGAGGAGGCCAGGTCTGTTTATGCCTGCGAGAGAGTGGTTGGAGGTATTGAAATTGGTGGTGAGTAGAAGGTCAGGTCTGCCCTGCGGGACCACCTGTGATGCACAGCGAAATGTGCCCTGAATTTATATTTGGTCTCCGTGATGGAGGTAAGACCAGATCGGAAACACTGAATGCAGTAAAACGGGTCGGAAGAGAGGGAGATGATCCTCTGCCTTAACCTGGAAGTTATGTTAGAGGCTCTGGATAGAGGTGAAAGAGATATTGTGCGAGAAGGACATTTATTTATCCAGTTGTATGAGAAGATACCTGGATTGAAGTGGTTCGTGGGGAATGTAGCACTAACCGAAGATTACCAAAGGGAAAGTTGAGTGTGGAAAATGTGTCAGTTGGTGGGATTCTACTTAATTGACCTCATATGGTGTTCCAGATGTGATCTTCTCTACATCTGGACGACCAAACGTAAACTAAGCGAATATTTTGCTGAGCATCGCTGTTGGGTCCCTGAGGGATCTTCAGACTTTCCAGTCCGCACCTTCTTGAATTCGCCCTCCCAATCCCTATTGAACACCTTTCATGATCTCGATTACCACAGCGAACGACAAACACATTTTGGATGAACAAGACCTCATCTGCTGCCAGCGCAGCCTGCAGCCCGGAGGATTCCAAATTGAGTTCTCCGACTTCCAATAAACTCACTTTAAATCCGCAAACTCCGTTCCCAGCGCTTCCCCATCTTTCCATTCTTCTGATCAACGCTTCTTCGAACTACAAACCTGATTCATTCTCCCATGATCAACGCATACCCTCTAACTGCGTTCACTTATCCCCACCCCTCCATCCTGCCTCCCTATCCTTCTCCCTGCCTCTTTATCTGCAGCTCCCCTAATGCCTACGCCTCGTCTTGAAGAACAATTATACCCAAGGCTTTGACTTCTCCAACTCCTGATGCTGTCTGCCTTGTTGAGTTCTTCCAGTTTCCTGCATGTCTACTCTGGATTCGAACACTTGAGTTTTATTCTTCTCAACACTTCTTGTGTAATAGGCAGGGCAGTGCGAATGGGCTGTGCCTCTTCTAATCCAATGGCATTGATGGGCTTAATAGCTTTCTCAGATTACTATCAAACCAGCTGGAAATGGTGAATGATCTTTTCTTTTTTAGTGTGGATATGTGCCTGCTGAGCAGTACACTTACATGAATATTTCCTAAACGTTAACACCACAACTTTGAATGGTGTCCTCATTTTATACTTGAGTACCTGTGGAATTGAGAAATTGATCTAGACATTGTGTTGTCGAACTTAACACCCTAAGAACGGATCTTATGGCGGAGGGAAAGGCATTGATAAAGCTGCTGAAGACTTTTGTGCTCTGGAAGCTATCCTGAGAATTTCCCTTAGTGATATCACAGACTGAGAAGACTGATATCCACCAGCCACATTGTGTTCTGATTGACACAACCAAAAGGGTTTTACAACTGATTCCTGTTCAATTACATTTTTTTCTGGCTCTTTGGTGCCTTGCTCAGTCAAATACTGCCGTGATACCAGAGCCAGTCACTCTTACATTGTGTTCATATCTTTTGTTGATGTCAATATGTCACGTGAATTTCTGGGGAGTGTTTCCTTCACACCAAGGGTAGTGATTGCCGGGACTTTTCTATTCTAGAGAGCTGGGGAGGTTGATCACCGAGATGTTTGGAAGGCGGTCACAATGGATACTTGACCCATCAGAGAGTTGAGGGCTGAATAGTTTTGTCAGTAAAGATTTGTTGAGGCTAAGAACAGATCAGCCATGATCTGCTGGAATGGAAAGACATGCTTGAGGGCTGAACGACCTTCTCGTATTTCCTATGTTTTTTAACTCTCTTATTGGGAACTTATTTTCCTGGATGGTCTATTCTTGGATGTTGCAGACAGTGAGACCATATGATTCTGTGAGGCATCCCTAGGTGTGTGATTGGAGATATTTTCAGTGATTCTGCGTCGACAGCATGACCAACACATGAAAAAAATCTGTTTCGCAGCGTCATCTGCTCTTTCAATTCCCAAGAATATTTTCTAAGCCCAGGCCAAACAGCATGTGACCGTTTTCAGATGCAAAATGGTCTCCGGGTCTATGCACCAGATTATTTGAGTAAATGGCTTCTAACTGCTCTTCTGTAGCATGATTCAGGGGCTGAACGGAACAAGGAGAAACTAGACTGAGGAGGAGGAGTGGGTAATTAGCCACTTTTCGCGTTCTCTACCAAGCACGATGTTGGTGAATAAAATAATTGTGGTCTCAACCTCAATTTCATATCTGTACTTCAACAACTTTTTTCTGTGCAACATCTAAGTGACACAGCTTTGAACAAATGAAAAAAAAAATCAAAATCACAAGCGCTACAAGCTTCTGGGGAACAGCATTAGCAATAAAACAATCCTTTATTAATTTCTTCACATCCCTATTCACACTGAAGTTGGAGGGAAGTCAGAATGCTAGTCCTTTTTTTGACTAAAAGGTGTTCCTTTTCTGAAGGATACATAGTAATTCTTTTTTTTTTCATAAGGGTCGTGTAACAATCCAGTTTGAAAGAGAGCTGAACGTGTATTAGGACGCCTTTCTATTTATACGTAAACAGATGAGACTTTACGCCAAAGCTTATCTTTTTGAAGTGATCTGTGTAATGACAGTGGAGTGGTCAGTCCTAATAGCTGAATTGTTGATTGAGTCAGTTCAACTGTGGGCTGTGAGAAAACACTCTGCTAGACTCTCTTGCCTTCTCCCATTCTAACTTTGTCCTGCAAACTCTGGTTTCATTTTTTTGATCTGTGTTTCCTCATTGTGTAGGAACACGATCGCAGAATCACAAGCTGAAATAGGAGAAATCAAAAGGCACAGATAAATAAGCTGAACAGCTTTCTCAGAGACTTTGCTTGATCAGTGAAGTGTGACCGAACAGGAGAAAATAAGTAAAAATGCAAGTACCTTTCGCTCTGCTGAGTCTATTGAGTTACAGAAGGAAGATGAGATCTTAAAGCGTTTATAACAAAAGCATGTAGAGAAGGAGTATATTTGCTTCCCTGTGTCTGTTATTACTTAAAAAGTCGTGTCTTAATGAGGAAATGGAAACCGTCACATATTGAAACAGATGAGCATTGGTCACAGGAACACCAAATTGGTTTGCCAGTCTGCATAGAAAGGTGGTGCTGTGAGTAGCACATGAGCTTCTACTTGGAGGTAATTGACAAGTGAGGAAAACACAGACCATAATACAAGGACATTATTAGTGTTCTGGACTAAGCAAGAATTTAGTTGGATTTTGCGTGACATGTCAGCTAATCCAATCTTTCTTTGTAAAAGGTGAACATTTAAAAGCAAGTTTTCGTGACGCTTCTCAAATAAGAGGAAATTGAGTGAGGTGAATTATTTGGTAGGGACTCCAGACAGAAAGAACTCTCACAAATTGTGTCATGACTACATGCTCGAAAGCATTTTGACAGGGAAGGAAAGAACCATGTTCAGAATATTCTGTAGTGGACACTAGTCAAATCAATTTGGACAACGGAGATATTGTCAAAATTGAGATAAATTATTAAGTTACGTTCAGCAAGAAAATCGAAACGACCTGAAAATGTTATGACTCTCCCATGTGGAGATATGCAGAAATAAACTGGGGATTAGTAATCTAGTTGTGTATGATGTAAATATAAGCGATTCTGTTCCGTATACGCCACATCCTGAGAGGTTTAATGCTCTAAAGTTGGCATAGGTTCCGAAGGAGATAGAATGCATGCTCCAAGATGGCATAATTGAATTGAGTTACAGTGGCTGGAGTTCACTCACAGTTCTGTTGCCAAAGCTGGATTATACCCACCAGTTACGTGTGAACTGTTGAAAATTCAACACATTTTCAAAGACTGATGTATATCGACTTCTGTGGCTGGTCGATTGTGTCGAAAAATTGGCCAACGAGCATGCATTTCTAAATTGGACTTGGTTAGAGGCTATTAGCAATTACTTCTGATGGAGAAAACAAAGCGGATTCGGATTTCATTGCACCTGTTGAATTGTACAATTCAAATCCAGACGGTTTGGTATGACAAATGCGCCAACCATATTGCAGAGACTGACTAATAAGGTCACTGCCAACTGTGGTCCTTGTTGTTGACCTGGTAATTTTTAATCATTCATGGAAGGAACATTCACAACATTTATCAGTCTTGTTTGATCAATTTTGGAGAGCAGGTTTGGTTCTAAATCTAGCTAAGAGTGAATTTGACAAAGCCCAAGTCACCTTCCCGGGCCATGTTATCAGAAATGGGAAAAATGGCCCCAAGAAATGCGAAAGATAAATAAGTTAGGGAATTTCCCACACCGTCGATGAGTTGAACAGTACAAAGGTTCCTGGTATTGAGTGGAATTTACCAAAGGTTGGTGCAGGATTTTAGCAGTGTAGCTGAACGACTAAACGAACTGTTATGAAAGAAAGGCAAGGAGTTTCATTGAACAGGGAGCTGTTAAAAGGCATTTGACAGCCCAAAACTGTGTTAACCACTGCCCCGGTACTAGCCACACCAAATACACAAATTCTTTCAGATTGGGAATCAATACCAATGATAGCTGTGTTGGTGAACTGATCCTGCAAGAGGATGGCTCGGTTAGAAAGAAACATCACGTATTTTTCAAGGCAGTTGAATGTTGTGGTTCTGTTCCTCGAGCTGTGAGTTTTTGTTGCAAACGTTTCGTCCCCTTTCGAGGTGACATCCTCAGGTCTGTCAGTTTTCCTTCGACATTTGTAGTCTTGTCTCTGCCACTTCCGGTTGTCATTGCTGTCCGCTGCAGTGGCCAGTATATTGGGTCCAGGTCGATGTGTTTGTTGATAAAATCACTGGATGAGTGCCATGCCTTTAGGTATTCCCTGGCTGTTCTCTGGCTTGCGCGATAATAGTAGTGTTGTCCCAGTCGAATTCATGTTGTTTGTAATCTCTGTGTGTGGCTACTAAGGATAGCTGGTCGTGTCGTTTCGTGGCTAGTTGAGGTTCGTGGATGCAGGTTGGTAGCTGTCTTCCTGTTTGTCCTATGCAGTGTTTTGTGCCGTCCTTGCATGGGACTTTGTACACTACGTTGGTTTTGCTCATGCTGGGTATCGGGTCCTTTGTCCTGGTGAGTTGCTGTCTGAGAGTGGCTGTTGGTTTGTGTGCTGTTATGTGTCCTAGTGGTCGCAGCAGTCTGGCTGTCAGTTCGGAAATGCTCCTGATGTATGGCAGTGTTGCTAAACTTTAGGTTGCGGCATGTCCTCGTTCCGTTGTCTTTCCCTTAGGCATCTGTTGATGAAATTGCGTGGGTATCCATTTTTGGTGAATACCTTGTATAGGTGTTCTTCTTCCTCTTTATGCTGTTCAGGTGTACTGCAGTGTGTTGTGGCCCTTTTGAATAGTGTCCTGATGCAACTTCGTTTGTGTGTGTTGGCGTGGTTGCTTTCATAGTTCAGGACTTGGTCTGTGTGTGTGGCTTTTCTGTATAACTTCGTGCTAAATTCTCTGTTCGGTGTTCTTTGTACCATAACGTCTAGGAATGGGAGCTGGTTGTCCTTTTCTTCCTCTCTCGTGAATCGGATTCCTGGGAGTGTGGCGTTGATGATCCGGTGTGTGTTCTCTATTTCTGTGTTTTTAATGATTACAATGGTGTCGTCCACATGTCTGACCCAGCGTTTGTGTTGTATTTGCGGTTACACTGTTTGTTCTAACCTTTGCATTACTGCTTCTGCTATGAGTCCAGAGATCGGTGAGCCCATGGGTGTTCCGTTCATTTGTTCGTATATTTCGTTGTTGAATGTGAAGTGTGTTGTGAGGCACAGGTCCAGTAGTTTAAGTATTCCGTCTTTGTTAATAGGTTCAACGCCCTGTTGTCTGATCTGTATGCCCAGCAGGTTGGATAGTGTTTCTCTGGCTAGGCTTTTGTCGATAGAGATGAACAGTGCCGTTATCATCGAATGAGACCATGGTTTCTTCCTTGTCTATGTGTATATTTCTGACGATGTCCAAGAATTATTGTGTTGACTGTATAGAGTGTCTGGATCCTCTGATAAGGTGTTTCAGTTTCTGCTGTAGCTCTTTAGCCAGTTTGTGTGATGGTGTCCCTGGTAGTGATACTATGGGTCTGAGTGGGAAGTCTGGTTTGTGTACTTTAGCTAGTCCATAGAATCTGCGGGTGTTGTTGCTTTCAGGTTACATTCTTTGGAGGTCAGACCTGGTTATCTGTCCATTTTTTTTGGAGGTTGCTTAGTGTGTTGTTTATCCTTTTGGTGAGCTGTGGGGTGGGGTCAGACTCCCTCTTTTTTTAGTAGTTGGTATCTGCAAGTAGTTGTTGTGCCTTTTGGATGTAGTCTGCTTTGTCCAGTACTACCGTCATTCTGCCTTTGTCTGCTGGTTGTATGATTATGTAGAAAGGGGACGAAACGTTTGCAACAAAAACTTCCAGCTCGGCGAACAGAACCACAACAACGAGCACCCGAGCTACAAATCTTCTCCAAAACTTTGAGCAGTTGAATGTTCATCAACAGAAATATTCTACAGTGGCGAAAGAGATTTTGAGCGTGTAGTTGATATTGAATCATTTCAGTGTTTAAATTACCAGCAAAGTATCCCAGACAATTGTATACACTGGTCATAACGACTGACACTTGTGGAGAAATTTAAAAACAAAAACGCCAGACTGTTGAGATGGAGATTGTTGTTGCAGCCATTCAATTTGACAATTGCGTATGAGGCAAGTTGCGAACACGTGATTGCTGATGTATCACCAAGAGTCCAATGAGATACAGAGACGTTCAGTGGCGAATGTGCCATGGCCTGAAATTGAATGTGTTTACACGTGTTTGCATGTGAGCCAATAATGTAGTGTACGTTAGATTAATAAATCATTGTTTTTGAGGGGTTTTAAAAACCAGCCATCCTTGGATATTGATGGTTCCTTTTATTAAGGGAAGAGGTATCAGCAAGCTTTTTTCCTGAAAGCTGTTCAGTTTCTCAAGGATACTGTATCCTGTTCTTTTTTGTTCAGAGAAGCTGTTAAAGACTCCCAGCTCAGAATCGGCTCTGTACAGAGAGAAAAGTGCATCAAGAGGCCATTTTCTTTCTAAATAAACACGATACTTTAGGCCAAAGCTTATGTTGTAGAAGTGACCTGGATAATGAAAGTGGAGTGGTCAGTCCAAAAAGCTGAACTCCTGGTTGAGTCAGTTGTACAGTGGCCTATGTACAAACCGGCTGTGGGACTCTCTCTTCCCATGTCCTTCTAACTTCGAAATATAAATCTTTGAATCATTTTTGCTTTATGTTTAAGGGGTTTGCTTATTGAGACTGTTGTGTATGTTCGGAACAGTATAATTATATCTAGTTTCGAGATGGTCTGAGTGCTGTGGGTATTCTACACTCTATTCTTTGTGTTTCATTCCGCAATTTTGTAAATAACATTTTTGTCTGTTTTACAACCTGACAGCCAACCTAACTAGCTTACTCCAGTTGTTTTCACTGTGCACTTACCAAAACACATTGCAAATACACGGTCTGGGCTGTCAGCGTAAGAATGTTTTGGATGGTCAAGCCCAGTTAATAACAGGGTAACTCTTTCATTTACTGGTCCTGCTCCTTCATTGGTCATGACTAATTTTAAATGTTACCAGGTTAGTGATATGGACAATGATATAGGTCTCAGAGTACGTCAGGTCCTTTGTGAGGGCCAATTCAGATATATATCTTAAATTTGCAAATATAACTCATCTTTAACCAAAGCAATGTTACTCAAGCTATGAATCAATGTTACATGAGAAGCAATTTGGGCAAACATGTGCATCAATACTTCTCTTTCAATGCATGTTGAGATGCAGTTCGTTCGCACACACAGACATACACAGACACAGATACCCACCGTGACAGACACAGAGTCACACACACAGGTGTACACAAATGCATACATCCGCATACCTGAAGACAAATAGAAAAGCAAAACCTGCAGAATATTAAATCGAAAGTGTTTGTCCAAGCAACAGTTAAATTCCAGAAAGAGGCGAAATTAGATTGCCCCAAATGCTATTCCCCTGTCTGGTTATTCTGCTCACCCAAGCTGTGGGTAACGGGATTATTTCCTGGAAAAGTTGTATTTTGCTTCAGACAGTGGAAAGATTCCAATGAATCATCAACAGGAATCTTTCACTTTTCGTGAAGATGAATGACGTATTTTCACCTCTCACACTTTACTGTGAGAAGGAACAAGGAAATAGAGTGAGCAATAAGCCGTGGCTTCTCCAATAGATGACGTTTTGACCGTCTCTGACTGAAACTGACAATAATGTTATGTGATGACTAAACTGGCCACCGTGCGGCCTCCTTGAAAATTATCTGGAATGTATGACTCCATCCCTGTTCCCTGCTCCATGTCGAAGCAATGTTTAATTTATAATTATACTCTTTTGGTAGCTAAGCAAATTTGAAGATATGTTCATATGTGTTCTCATATTGTTTATCCAATAAATTCATGTTGTCGTAGTTACGGTGTTAAAATGTATGCTTTCTTTTCTTAAATGTGAGTCCTGACCTCGAGTGTACCATGCCAGGGGAAATGTCCATCAGCTACACACCTCTCATTCTTGACTCTGAAGTGTTTTGGCCTTCTCAATGTTTATAAAACCAAGAGGGGCATGGAAAAGGTAAATCACCAATGTCATTTTCCTACTTAGGTGGATTCCAAAACTGGAGCACATAGATTTAAGGTGAGAGGTGCAATATTGAAAAGGACAATAGTGGTAACCGTTTCATGGAGTGTATGGAATTAATTGCCATAGGTTCTTCTGGAAGCTGAAACCATGATAGCATCTAACCGCCATTTGGATGGATACATTAATGAGAATAGTTTAGATGGAAATGGGCCAAATGCTGCCAAATAGGACTTGATTAATTTATGACATCTGGTCAGCATGGACAAGTTCGATGGAAGGGTATGTTTCCATGCTTTATGACAAAACATGGTCTTCTTCCAGAGCAAGTGAAGTGAAATATTTTTGCAAAGCTTTGAAATCAATTGGGTATGTTTATTTTCAGTTTAGGAAATAATAACTACATACAATACATCAGATGTGGCCTCAGATATGCTCTTTACAGATGCAGTAAATCATCCTGATAGCATTTGTATGAAGTAGAATCATTCCGTATACCGTCCTAATCACTCGCTGCATCTGCATATTAACCTTGTGTGATTTATGTACCACGCTGCACAAATATTTTATACCACAAAAGTTTGTGATCTCTCTCCATTTAAGTAGTTTACTTTTGTCTTCCACTCTGTCACAACACGCATTTCATAATTCCATTTTCTACTACTTCTGCTGAAGGTTTGCACATAACCCACCTGTTTATATCCCCTTACACGCTCTCTACCACCAATTGATATCTTATTAGATGACTATTTTGTTTGCTGAGCTAATTGAGTTCAATCCAATCAGTACACACATCTAAACCATTGACAGATTCTAAATAGTTGCTAATCTCATAATTAACTCTGTGGCACTCCACCAATGTACATCTTTCCAACCTGAAAAGAAACATCTATCCCTAATGTCTATTGCCTGAATTATACAGTGCTCCTATGTACCTGTGCAGCAGGCTAGAAATGTTGAATGGCCTCTTCCTGTTCTGTGTAATGTACTGAAAAGGCTGAATGACTTCACCCTAATCCTTTGTTAAAAAAAAGGGGGACAGAATGTTATCCTCCTGTCTTGTTGTATCAATGCTGACTGACTGAATGAGATCTTCCTTTCCTTCTGTAACAGCATCGAAAGGCGAAAGTGAATGCTGCAGATGATGGAGATTTGAATCAAGTGTGTGGCGCCCGAAAAGCACAGCAGGTCAGACAGCATCCGAGAAGCAGGAAAATCGACGTTTCATGCAAAATCCCTTCATTAAGAATACGTGTTTTTGATGAAGGGCTTTTGCCCAAAACGACGAATTTCCTGCTTTGCATTTCCGACGCAACACTCTTGACAGCATCAAGGGATTGATTGAGAGTATACCACATGGATTGCGAGCAACGATTGGTCATTTAGCCCCTTGAGCCTTCTGCACCATTTTGAATATGTAATGTTGATGTGAATAATGTTGCATAACACTTTCCTGTTTGTTTCCAGTTTGCATGGATTCTTTTGATCATCAACGATCTGTGAAACTGAACCTTGAATGTTTTCAGTAACCGATTCTTCACTGATTTTTGGGATGAGAACTCTACAGCTCACACAAGGCTGAAGAGAAACGAGCATCCCTTCTTCAATCTGAAATGTGAATGCTTTTATTCTCAAATGCATTCCTCTCTCGACAATCTCCTGTGTTTTGAGACAAAAGGATGCAACAATGAGGAACAAGAATTGACCATTCAGCCCTTGATAGCAGTCCATATGTCCAATAAATCTATTGAATGATATACATACCAAATTTTGCCTCCACTGAATTTAGGGGAATTCGAGATAGCATAAACTCACAAGAGTATAAGAAATTAGAACCTAGAACATAAAATAGTACAGTACAGTACAACTTATCAGGCCTCAATGCTGCGCTGACCTTTCATCCCACCCTAAAATTAAACTACACTACATACCTTCATTTCACGATCATACATGTGACTATCAGAGAGTTGCATAAATGTACCTAATGTATTGATTCCACGACATCTGCTGGGATCTCATTACAAATACCTATCACTCGCTGTGTAATAAAGGACCTCGGATCTCTCCCTTTAACCTTCCACCAATTACCCTAATATTCTGGTCCCTTTGTAATCGATATTCCCACCTTGGGAAATACATTTCTGGATATGCACCCTATCTATGCATCGCGACATCGTGCACACCTCTGTCAAGTCATCTTTCATCATTCATCACTCCAATGAAAAAAAAAGCCCGAGATCCCACAAACGTTTTTCAACAGTCATGCCCCCTCCCTCTCCCAGTACAGGCAGCATCCTGAAATATCACTACTTCACTCACACTAAAGCTTGTATAATCTTCCTATAATAGGGCGACCAGAACTGAACTCAACATTCTAAGTGTGATTTAATCAGGGCTCAATACAGCAGCAACGTCCGGCTAATGAAAGCTAACACTCCGTAAGCTTTCGGAACAACGTTCAAATTGAGTAGCAACTTTGAAGTGTCGATGGACATCGACTTCAAGATCCATTTGTTTTTCAACACTGCCAAGAATCCTGCGTTTGAACCTGAAATCTGCATTTAAATTCGACCTTCTAAAATGACTCACTTCAGGAAAGAGTAATTTGAGCAGAATTGGGACATTTAACCCAGTGGATCTGCGGTGCCAATTGATCACGTTTGTAATGCTTCTCAGCCGTATTCTCGTGCCTTTTCCAACCGTTGATTACCGTATGAATGAAAAAACTATTTCCGTCTTCAAGAAATTTCGATGTGTTTGCATGTAAGTTACCATGTCCACATGTATATGTGGTAGCTGTTTAATATCTGCAGTTATATTTGTTGTATCTCTGTCTGTATCTCTGTGAAATACTATCTCTCTGGTTTTTCGAGTAAATCAATTGGAATTGGCATCAACTCCCGCCGCACCCCCACCCCCCGCCCCACCCACGTCATCTGCCTGTCCCAGTGAAGTTTATACACACACAATGCTTTACAAAACGACCGGTATATCCTCCAAACTTTCGAAACTGAAGGACCCTGGAATATCACCAAATCCTTCTCTCAACCTACCGTCCATACTGTCCTTCTCTCGACTTACCATCCATCCTGTCCTTTTCCTTAATGAATAAGATTGGAACATATTCGTTAAGGACGTCACCCACTTCCTCCAGATTCACGCATTAATTCGCTCGTTTGTCCTGGAACGGACATACTCTTTCCCTGGCTACTGCCTTAATCCTGATATAGCAGACTGGGTTTAACTTAATTCTGTTTCCCAGTTACATTCCAGGATGCAATTTAACTCTCGGAGATCCGTGGTAACATTTTTATGTGTTTTTATTATAGTTTTTGAGGCCTGCCAGTGTCTTCAGTTTCCACACACTTACAAAATCCTCCTTTTCGTTTCTTGAATGAGCCCGCCATTCCTCTTGTCACCAAAGCTTCCCAAATCTTGCCATTCTGAGCACTCTGTGTCGATGATCGGATCTCATATTCTTAAATGCAGGAACATTGAGACAATTTACGAGAATGTTCTAAGAAAAGGCTGATGAAATTCAATGTGAGCAAATTTGAAGCCTTGCACTTTGGAAAAGCGAACATGGGCATGAGCTATTTTATAAACGTTGAGGAAATTCATATTGCGAATGTACAAACGGATCTAGGAGTGCTACTACACAGTTCTCTAAGGTTGACTTGCAGGTTGAGTCAGTGATTTAAAAAAGCAAATATAATATTGTCATTTATTTCAAGAGGATTGAAATGTAAACGTAGTGAAGTGCTACTGAGAATTTATAAAGATCTGGTTGGGCCCCGTTTAAAATACTGTATCCAGCTTTGGACCCCATACCTCAGGAGGGCATACGGGCAGTGGAGCATGTACATCGGAGATACAAATGAATGATCCCTGGAATGGTAAGCCTAGCATACGATGAACGGTTGAGGATCCTGGGATGGTATCCATTGCAGTTTAGAAGGTTGATGGAAGATCCAGTAGAAACGTACAAGATATTGCATAGCTTGCAAACGGCGGACGTTGGGAAATTGGTTCCGTCCGGTGAGAATATTAAGACTTGTGGCGACAGCCAGAGATGCAGTCGAGATCAATTCAGAATGAAAATGAGGAGACATTTCGGCAGCCACAGAGTGGTGCGCCTGGTTAATTCATTGCCACGAAACGCATTGCAGGCCGGGTTATTAAATATGCTCAAGGCATACATTGATAAATTCTTAATCTCGCAAGGAAGTAAGGGTTACGGGGAGAGTGCAGGTAAGTGGCGTTCAAATGTCCATCAGCCATGATTGAATGGCGGAGTGGGCTTGATGGGCTGAATGTGGTGTTCTCAAACAATAATCCCAGATTCATAACGATATCTCACATTGGTGATGTCCTTTTAAATTTCAAACCTTGCACAGCTACAGGCGGTTTCTGTTGATTGCCTTTTGTGTTGCTTACTTTAATTATTTTCATTCTCTTTATTGAAATTATGTCTCCTAAGTATCGCTTGCTCTATCTTGCCAGCATAATTTCACAATTTCTTTTTTGGTCACACCCCTGGACATTCCATTCTCCTCTGTAGTACTGAGATCCCTCTAAATGACATTACCGAAGCTTTTTTTGTCAGTATGCTTGTTGACTTCCAGGGAACTCTGGACTTAGCAGCCAGACCCTTATCCTTTTTAGGCAAACACTTTCTCAGAGCCGCTTTTCTCTAACTGATGTTGCTTTGATTCTAGGAGAAAACGAGGGCGGTAGATGCTGGAGATTAGAGTCGAGAGTGTAGTGCTGGAAAAGCAGCGGCGATCAGACAGCATCCCAGGAGCAGGAAAATCGACTTTTCGGATATGAGACATTAATCAAGAATGAGGCTGTGAGCCAACGGTTTGGAGAGATAAAGAGGAGGGGGATTGGTCTAAGGGGAAGTCAGCTGAGAGTGTGATTGGTAGATGGATGCGGACGTGATAGTGATAAATCAGAGGGGAGGTTGGAGCACATAGGTGGGAAGGAATCTGGCCAGGTAGGACAGTTCACGAGCTCTCCTGCTCCTCCAATTCTGCCTGACCGGATGTGTTTTGCCAGCATAACATTCTTGACAATGTTCTGATTCTACTTAATCTATTTGTTATCGTTTCCTTTTCACTTGAATGACATTTTTCCCAAGTTAATGAAATGAGCAACTTTCATGCTAAGAAGCCAATTCTTAGTCTAGCTTTGCCATTTGAAATACTTACATCAAAATCAAATGAATTATGATCACTATTTCTTAAATAAGGCCACTTCCCTTCCAAATAGGCAGTGGTCATGAGTGTGGAAAATGTTGTCTAAGGAATGCCATGGCACTCACACCCTATGTTGTGCCTCAGTGGTGGACTGGATGGATAGTAACCATGAGGACTGACTTTATCCAGTGATATTCCTGGGACATATCCATCATCGTCTTTGAGGACAGGCTTTCGGGCATCAGCCATTAAAGTGCAGAATTGCTGGCCTCTGACCTGCTCTTGATGGCAGTGTCATTTATATGGCTATCCATAACATGTCTAGTCAATAATAATAACTTTTAATCAGAGAAGCACTATGTTGAGCACTCTGTGGTGGTAATGCTATTGAAAATCAAAGAAGTATGGTTTGATTACTTTTTGCTCTATTTTTCTAGCATTCATGTGGCATGAATATTATTTGCCATTTATGAGACTGCACGTGGATATTTTCCAGGTCTTGTTGCCGATGGACTGTTTCAGCAAAGAGGGAATGGTATGATCAATGAATATTTCCATGTCTAACCTTATAATAGACAGAGAGTCACTGTAGGAACTGAAAGTAGCTAAGGAACACAAAAGTCTCGCCACCCTGAAGTGTGGATGCAGATCTGTCCTGAAGTTTCAATTGCTGACACTCACAACAAGCATTTTAGCACTGTTGATTATTCCAAGCAGCAGTGTATTTTCCCCAGATTCCAGTTAACTATAATTTTATTCGGGCCCTTATCATCACACACTTTTAAATGGCGCATCGATGTAAAGAGTAATTGGTCTCACTACCCTTTTGGAATTACACTCCTTTAAACTGAGCTTGCAATGGAGACAGCAGCTTAGGGAGCCTGACCACACACTAACTGAATGACACTGAGCAAGTTATTGCTGATTGATAACAGTTTTATAGCTTCCTTTATATTTACATAGATCGTACATCAATGGGTTAGTGACCAGCTGCGAAGCAAGTCCCTGCTTTTAGTTTACATGGCATAGTGTGCAACTTATCACGTTGTGGGTAAATGTTAAAGTTCTTGCTCAAATCGAACAGATTTATTTTGGAGGTGTGGCAATTTCTGGAGGTAAACCACAGTTTCTCGTGTCTCCAGCCATTTCTTGACATTGTGTGGGGTAAAACGAGTTGTCTGAACACTGGGGTCTGTGATGCTGTTGCCTTTTAAAGGAACCGAAATGGATCACCTGTTCAGCCCTTCTGACTGATTGTTGTTATAAACGAAACAGCTTTAATTTCCCTTCTGACATGCTGCGCTCCCCCATAGCTGTGGATTTCATTGCTGGAGAGCTGTCTCCTCCTGTAATGGTCTCTTTCATTGTCCACTACCATTTACGACAACATGTGGCAGGACAACAGAGGCAGATAATGAACCATACATTGTGGGACCACTGAGCTCTGTCCTTCACTTGCTGCTTCTGCTGTTGGACATGCAAGTCAGCATCTTTTTGTAGCTGAAGGCAACAAAATCTTTTCCAGGTTATCCTCAAATATCTGGGTCTAGCTGGTGGTGCTTCCGGCAGGTCCTTCTGCACTCTTCACTGAACCAGGCTGGAGCACTGGCTTCATAATTACTGCAGAGATGGAGGTATGCCGGGCCGTGAGGTTCGAAACCATATGAGTTGTACAGCGCATGATTCTGCTACTGACTCATGGCCTATTACACGTTCGTTGTTCTATCTGTTTATAGTCTGTCCCATTCAGCTCACAGGTTGCCACACAATGTAGTAAAGGCTGTGGAGATTATCTACGTTAACATTACTAAACCACTTGACAATGGCAGGTTGGTGTGCAAAATCAAATCACAATCTATGGAATCCATGGTGATTGGTAAGTTGGACACAAAATTTTCTTCGTCACAGTAGTCACAGGTATGTGGACGGCTTATTTCAGTTTAGAGGTCTGTGGCCAGAGATGTTGTGCAAGAGTCAGGGCTGCAATCTCTGTTTGTAATTGTTTATCAGTGATAAAGAGGAAAACGTCAGCTCTCTGAATTGTAATTTTACAGACGATATGTGGAAAAACATTTTGTTATTGGGATATCTTGGAGAATTGTGGATAATGAGTAAGGATATAAAAGACTGTAGCAGTACGTCGATCAGCTGGAACACAGGTTGGAGAAATGAAGAAAAATTGCATTTCATCGTGACAAATATAATGTGAAGCATTTTGGAGGTCATATGGTCGAGTAAAATACAGTATAAACAACCGACTGTGCTATACAGTTGGATCTTGGTTGCATTTCCATAGCTTCCAGAAAATAACAACACAACATGATGTGTAAAAAAGGTGTATGGCATGTTTGCCTCCCTCGATCGCAGCTTTAATTGCAGACGTTTATATGTCAAGTTGTAACTGAATATCGCTTCAATTGGCTCAGTTTGGAATGGTATGTGTATTTCTCATCTCCACACGATGGGAAGTTTGCGGGGGCTTTGGAGAAGGTGCAAAAGAGGTTTACCAGAATGTTGCCTGGATGACAATGTGACAAGGAGAATACGAAGTTTTGACTGTATGCAGAAGTGTTGACTATAAAGAGAGGTTGGACACAGTTGGATGGTTTTTCTAGAGTGGTGGAAGCTCAAAGGCGACTTGGTCCAGATATATGGCATTGGGAGAGGCGTGAATAGTCTGGATAGTTGGAATCTCTGTTCCACCGTGGAAATATCAAATCCTGGGGAGCCTTAGTCTCAGGTGAAAATGACAATTTCAAATGAGATGAACGAAGCAAGTTTTTTTTTGCACAGAAGGTGGAAGCTGCCAGGGATCATGTAGAAGAGGAAAAGTTAGCAACGTGTTTATGTGGGTTTCAGACAGAATTGCGAACAGGCAGAGATTAAAGAGATATGAGCCACGTGCAAACATAGGTTATTAGTTCATAAAAGCATCATGGTCATAAGACGAATGGAGTGCTGAAAGTTTTTTGCTGTGCTGTACTGTTCTATTTTCTAACCTCCCAGTCTCTACCATGACAAATGCAATCAGAATCGTGGATGTGTCCTTAAATTCTCTTTCATTCTTCTAAATCCCAGTGTGGTCAAACTCAACTGACTCAACCCCTTATGATTAGAATATCCGTCAAGCCCCAAGATCAACCGATCATTCATTGCCCTGCCTGAAAAGCCAGAGTTTCTTTCCCAAGGACACTAGTACTGTTCATATTAGTCTATGCTTCATTTGATTCATTACTTGTGTATTTTTCGCAACTCCTACCTATGTTTGCAATCCATTCCCATTCTAATAAATTACAGCATCTTGTTTACATTCTCTATTACCTGCTGACCTGTAAGTTGCCAGTTACACAAGAATTCTGAGAACTCCTGGTGCAGTCTGTGTGAAACCAAACAGTGTTAGCCCCTCTGACAGCAAGTTGGGAAAAGCGAGAGTGTAATAGAAAGGATATGACAATAAATAATAACTGCGAACTTAGAAACAATGGGATACACATGATTTTATGAAAGGGAAATACTTTTAAATCTGTTTGGATTTTACATTTTGGAATGACCATTAATGACAGAATTGATAAAGGTGTGGGAGAGGATTCTCGGTTTGGGGACGTTTGAAGTTTCTGAAACGTTTTGGACAGTTTCAATAAGGGATAAATCTTAGCTAGGGAGAGAAAGAGGCCCCTTAAAGCTCAATGAGGCTGTCGATGTGTATCCACTGTTGATGGCGCAGATCTGAAACAAATATTTTACTGTAGAACCTCATATTGAGAATGACAGGAAGCTCAGGAACCACGGAGGAAAAAATTGTGATACCTTGGAATGTGTTCACGTTGTAGAATAAGATGTGCTGGAAATCTTGAAATGCAAAAAGGTTTATGAAACCTGGGAACATGAGCAGACGTATAACAGCAATTCAGGAGATGCTCAGGAGGAAATTTAGGTCCTCTCGCATATATGTTTGTATCATCGACAGGCACGAAAGACCAATGAGACTGATGAATGTGGTGTATCAGTTGTTGGAGTAGATGCTGAGAGAATAGATTATCATGCATTTGGAAAGGCAAGGTGTAATGAGCAATAGTAAGCAAGGCTTGTTTGCGTGTAAAGTCGTTCCTGACAAACCTGACTGGTTTTTGAGGAGGTAGAGAAGTTGTATATCAAGGTAAAGCAGTGCACCTTGTCTCCATGGACTTTAGCAGGGCCGGTGGCAAGGGTCTGCATGGCAGAAGAAAAGAACATAACAACTGCGAGCAGAGGTAAGTCCTCTGGCCCTTCAGGCCTACTCCACCATTCAATATCTATTCCTGGACTCAGAACAAACTATCAGCGCACACAACTTACCGTTTCATTAATTTTTCTTGTCAATAGTATGTCAACCTTAGCTTTGAAACTATTACTGAAGTAATGTGAACTGCTTCACTGCAGTAAGAATTCCACGGCTTTAAGGCGCTTTTTGTGTAAAGGTTCCTTCTCAACTCATTCCAAATGCTGCCCCATATAGTCTTTTGGCTATGCCCTCTTGTCCTAGCTTCACCTGTCAATACAAATATCCTGTCCACGTCTATCATTCTCCTCCCTTCATAGTTTCATTTCTTTTCCCGGGATCTCCCTGATTGATTTGAATTTCAATGAACAAAGGCCCAAAATAGTCTTTGTATCTCCTTACAAGCCAATCCTCTCAACTTCTAAATCGAACTTGTGAACTTCCTGTGCATCCCTCCTGTATCAATACATCCATCCTCAAGTAAAGAGATCAAAATAACACACTATAATCCAGGCTTCGGCAGCACCTTGCACAATTGAAAAATAAAATACTCCGCTCTTAAACTCAATCCCTTCAACCAATGAAGGACAACATTTAATTTGCTTTCCTAATTAGTTGTGTCAACTTCAGACCAACGCTCTCTGACTCATGCACAAGTACACCCAGATACCTCTGCACAGCAGAGTGCTGCAACATTTTACCATTGAAGTAATAATCCTTTCGACTGTTACTCTTGTGAAAGTCTGAGGGTGCTGGTGTTCGACTGGTGTGGACAAAGTTAAAATTCACACAGAATCGTGTTATATTTCAGCAATTTCGTTTGGAAGCAGCAGCTTTCTGAACAGCGCTCTCATTAACTACATTCGTCTCTTTATCGATCACTGGCATGTTTTGTGTGTGCTCCACTGTGAAGACCGATCACGAATATCTGTTCAGTGCCTCAGTCGTTTAATCATGTTCCATAACTAAATGCCACAGCTGTTTTATCGTGTTCCAGAACTAAATGTTTCTCATCATCATCTAAATAACTAACATTTACTTTCGCCACTCTTTTGTGTTTTGAAAAATTATAGAACATTTTTCTGTCTGAACTAGAACTGCTTTTCTTCTGTGGTAGTTTATCACATGTTCTACCGCACTATTCTTTGTAGTGTTTTTGGCGGCTTCCTGTTGAACTTTGATGTTGTTCCAATCTTCTCCATCCTTACTGTTTTTGAAAACGTTGTATCGCTTCTCTTTCAATTGTTAGCCTCTCTTGTTTCCTCAGATAATCATTTCATATAACCCCCTTTTCTTAGAGTCATTCCTTTTCGCTAGAATATGTTTTTTTTTGCTGAGAATCTTGAAAAAACATCCTCTGAATGTCCTACGTAGCTCGACAATATATTCGCACTAAAATATTTGCTTTCAGTCTATTTGAGTCAAGTCCTTGCTCATTCTATTGTAGTATCCCGTTTTTAAGCACAGGGCCGTGGCATTGGACTTTATCTTCACACACTCCACTTGTACTCTAAATTGAAGAAAAAAAACTATGATCACTTCTTCCAAGAGGATTTCGAACAAACAGGATATTAATTATTCCTGCCTCATTACCTAGGACCAGATCTCGGACAGATTGTTCCTCATTGATTCCATTCCATACTGTACCAGCCAACTATCACGGAAACACGGAACTAACTCCTCCTCAAGTCGAACGTGACCGAGCTGGTTCGCCCAATATTCCCCATAACAGTTGCCATACAATTTTAGAGACTATAGTTATTTGTTTGTTGATTGCCCGCCCCTGACTTATTAATAAGTTAAGATCACACAGGGCCCGGGAGTGCTCACCAACTGGATTCAAGATTTGATTGACAGTCGTCGTCAAAGCACATTCATAGTGGGTTGTGGTCAAGGTGCAGGCCGATGCAAACCAGTGAGCAGTGAGGTTTGGTGTTGGGTCCACTATTGTGCATCGTTTATATAAACGATTTGTATGAGAGAAAAGGAGTAATATATAGTAATTTTAAGATTGACGTTGAAATTGGTGGTCAAGTGACAGTGAAGTGGATTATCTACGAGTACAACGGGATCAACAATACTGCTGATCCAGTGTTGAGGTATAGCAGGTGGAGATCTCCGCGACGTTGCATTTTGCGAATACAAACCAGGGCGGGACTTGGTTAATTAATGTTCGTGGTCTGGGTAGTGTTATCAAACAGAACCATCTAAGGATGCAATGACATAGTTCTTTGAAGGTTGTGTTACAGGTAGACAGTTTGGTGAAGCAGGTGCTTTGGTCGCTTGCCTTCGTTGTCAGAGCATTGAGAATAGGAGTTGGGATGTCATGCAGTGGCTGTACAAGATATTAGGGAGAGGACGATTAAATAGTTGTTAATTATCTGGGAAAACAATGACTCAGCTGGTTCATTGATGTCATTTAGAGAAGGACATAGCATTGTTACCTGCTGTGGATCACATCTTACCCCAGACACACAGAAATCTGGCAGATTCTCAAGACTTCCGTGAAATTAGCAGTGGGCAATATATGCTGGTCCAACTAGTTACCTCCTCAGATCTTGAATGCATAAATTAAAAGGCATACTCTCGTCGCTACCAGTGTAAACTTTTCCAGTTGCAGAATTACATCCTGCCCCTGTAATATTCTTCAGAACCTTGGCATTCTCCCTAACATTATGAACACCTCCATCACCCTGAACCCTCTCTATAATTATCTTCTCATTAAACTCTGACAATGATTCAGATTCCCACTACTGTCCTAATCCTAGGAGACTCATTGCGATCCCTTTAACAAATATTTCCCTATTTCAGAAATGTTGGATTCTTCAGAACTATTAGTTTTTTTCTTGTCTTCGAAGCATTCTTAATTAAATCTGATCCTTTCCATCCTAAGTGGAGCACAGCTGGGAATATATTGCTAAAGTTTTACCTTTCTGTTGAATAGTTTATACAGTTCCTTCGAATGTTTTCCACAGTTCACCTCCGGCAGCATATTTCAGTCTGTTTATCCTGTTTAGCTTGGTTAGTTCTCCACTCAAACTCATGTAATTGGCTTTTATATGATTATCAGCTGCTATATTACAATTTCCCTAAGGATCGTTCAGTGTGATATCTCTCATGCCCTCACTTTCATCTCCTCATCGATCGAAGAGAGCTATGTTCATAACGACTTGCATTATTTGGTATTCAAAGAAATATGACAAAAAGCATTCTCCACACTTCAGTTTGAACAACGATCTTGCGAGTGTGTCTGTCCTAGAATGTAGAAAGATGGATGTCTCCCAAACTATTGCAATGCATTTGTTACAAAATCTAATAATTCATGTTTAATGCCATGATGAGTAACTAAATGTTGCTCGGCAGCAGAAAATCCATTCTCCTGCTGGTGCTTTTGACAAGTTGTACCAAAAGTGCAGGCGGATTCAACTGAATAATCTGAGGCCAATTGTTTGTTTTTGTAATGCCTTTGTCAGGCTTACACAATCTGCATTCCCATTCAGCCTGCGCCTCGGGACTGCTGTGTACTATTGAATATTTATGTTCTACAGATTGTTCACTCTTCTACCACATCTGTCCATCTCACTTATTTCAGGTAATTTGTCCTTTCCGAAATAAATATATAATTTACGTGTTCTCAGCATTTCCTCTAACTAACCTATTAGGTGATGTACAGTTTTAGTTCAAACTCTGTCCATTCCGATTCCTTTCAATTTGTCTTCAGCCATATCTCCAATGCTTTTCCGATACTTCACTTTTCCTCTTTGAATTTCGAAAGTTTCTTTCACCTGAACAATATCTCTGCGTCTTCTCTGATTTTTTAAATACCTTTTCATATGAATTGGATTGGTCAGGACATTAGTCCCAGCAGGGCTATGTGTACTTGACACTTGCGATGTAGATGTTTCTCGCTGTTCAGTGTTTCTTGGCCGAGCTGGCCTTGAAATGAGTGGCTTGCTAGACCATTTCAGAGATCAGCTGAGACTCACACACATTGCTTTTATTCTGGATGGCATGCATGCCAGACAGCTGCTGATAACAGATTTCCTACCCTGAAAGATATTACTCTATCAAATGGATATCGCTTGCTGCACTGTCTTGTGAATAAAACTAGGCCATCGTCTGGCCACTAAGAGCCCACTTACCCCTGAGTACTGGTGCAATTCCACCCACCTTCTTCGTGACCACTGTTTGATCCTGACACCGTCCTGAACTCTGGTGGTATCACTCGGTATCTCTTCATGTGTTATCACTCCGCATGTGTGTCCAATTGCCTCTGCCTTCGCCCTTTGCAGCTACTCCAGATCCTGAGTGAACAGAATTTTCCGTTCCAGAGAGATGAGGTATCAGGCCAAGGTGAAGACTGGGATTTTCCTGGTCTCTATGGGCCTCAGTACCATTCTCCAAATGTAACACTCAATGAATCACTCTATTTTCCGATTCTCTCTATTTCTCTGTCTTCAGTAGGTATGCAGGAAATGCCCAACTCAATAGACTTCACAAAAGCTGGGAGTCTCATCCATCACCATGAATTCCAGTACGTTTGTTGAATCTGCTCTTGGATGAATTCATTTTCCCAGTCGAAGTGGTGTCCTCTGTGCATTTCTGTAAATATAGTCGTGATAGTTGTTCATATCTATTGGTGGCTATTTGCTGCACATTTATCCTAGCAGTTAGTGTCCTGCCTGTGAGACTGATGCTGTTTTTAGTCAGAAGGATGAACGACAACTCCAGAGTTGTGAACAAAAACAACTTCGATTCGCACTGGAAACCAATCCAAAAGATAATGGACATATGGAAGAAACTGAGCGTGCCATCAGACAGACAGCAGCTGCAGCACTAAATAGGACGAAAAAAGGGACACGCACTGAATACCCATGAAGGGAAAACCCTGGAAGGAATGAGAAAATGTAATGATATTGTAATCCTAATGACTAAAAAAGGGCACGGGGCCGTCATTCTTACAGAACACAGTACATTGAAAAGGCAAACTCTGTACTCGCAGACACCGACACCTTACTACAGGTGGAAATGGATCTGACTCCACAGAAAGAAAAATGGATAACAGCGCACTGCAGAATCTCCACAAAGCAGGCGAAATGAACAAGACTGACGGCTCAAGAATGAAACCGGGTAGATACAACACATCCCTTTTCTACGAATTACCGAAGGTACACAAATCGGGATGGTGGGGGGGGGGGGGGTTTGGGGGTGGTGCTTCAGACCCATAGTATCACTCATTGGTATACAGAAATACAGATGAACAGTGAAGCTTCACCAATACTGAAACAGTTATTAGAAGCCTTACGCTACTGAATCCACTCCACCAAACAATTCTTGAGCATCAACCATGCACCAAGCTAGGGGAAGACAAAGTCATGGTTACCTTCGAGGTAGCAAAATCAATTAACATCAGCCTGGCCAAAGAAACATACGAGACGGAACCAAGTACGCAAATGACAGACAGCACCAACTCCATCAGCAAGTACAGCATCTTTAAGGTAGTAGTCCTGTTCTCACTGCCCACTTCACTTCCAACGACCAGTATACAAACAAATCAACGGGGCACGCATGAGATTATCGAGGAGAAAGTGAGGAATGCAAATGCTGGAGGTCAGAGCTGTAAATGTGTTGCTGGAAAAGCGTAGCAGGTCGGGCAGTATCCAAGGAGCAAGATTATCGACGTTTCGGGCATGAGCCCTTCTTCAGGAGGCTGAAGCAACACATTGTGCAGCAACACATTTTCAACTCACGCATGAGATTATCAATACCAGGATTCTTAGCAGAAGCAGTTATCCGGAAATTCTCGCAAACAGCCCTTCACGTGTGCCAAACCAAACTTTGCATCCGGTATTTGTATGACACACTTTTTGCATTGTGAAATGGAACGAATTGGAAGAAACCTCCAATCTCATGAACAGCATGCTTACTGGTATAATATTCACCAAAGATGAAGAGAGCAAAAACAGACTCCCCATCCCAGATGACGTATTTTCTTCGAAACATCGATTTTCCTGCTTCTTAGATGCTGCCTGACCTGCTGTGCTTTTCCAGCACCACTCTAATCTTGACTCTACTCTCGAGCATCTGCAGAACCCACTTTCCCCTTTCTAGATGTCACAATGGAAACGTTGAGAGTCGGAGTTGAGGTGTCATATTGTAGCTGTACAGAACATTGCTGAGGTCACCATGTTGATCAGTATTGATGACCAACTCTCCTCTCAGTATGCTCTGCTCAAAACATTCCTCATAACTGCACTTTCACTTTCACAGGCGACTAAATTTCCTCTGTTCTCTCTTCAGTTCAATTCTTTCCTTCCATGTGACAGAATGACCAGAACTGCACAAATTCCTCAAGCTGCGAGTGAACTCAATATTTACATAGTTCAAGCATATGCTTCCTGCACTTATATTCTGCATTTTGCCTGACAGAGGAAATGAAGCCATTTCCTCACTTAAAGATGTTATTGAAGCATTCTTTTACCTTCTGGGATCAGCACACACGGTCACTCCTATCATTTACTGTGTATTCCTCTGTATTGTTGATCACCCCCAATTGTTTGCCTTTCACTTCTCTTGGTTGTTTGCTTCATTCACCTGGGCCCAGGCAATTCTATTTTTAAATGGTATGCCCTGTGTTCCCTTGTCAAATCCAAGTACATTACATCAAGATGCAAGTTACTGTCTCAAGCCTAAGCAGAAAGATTAATTCTGCATGATCCTTCTTAAACAAATCCAGCTCGCCTGCCTGGCAGAAATCTAGCATACAAAAACATTGCAGTCAGGCTCGAAATCTATGTCTGGTGAAGAAAAAGAATGTAATTAGGAAAGAAATGGTTTTAGAGAAACTATTCGCACTGAAAGCCAAGATATATTTATGGAATTGGATTCATGTCTGAGACATTGACTGGTAGATACATTTTGGAGAAACAATCGATTCAACACATTGGGTTATCAGAAAAAAAACAATTAATCCAAGCTTAGTGGGCAAAATCAAATATTATGGAACTGGCATAATATATGAGCATGTTTTAAGAATGGGAGAGCTGACAGAAAGCAATAAGTTTTTGGATTGTAAGAGTTATGTGGTAGTGCATGGTTTGCTTCTTGGACCCCAGCTGTCTCGACACATGTCAAACGTGTAGTTTTGGGGATTCAAATATAATTTTTTCAAGCCTACTGGTGTCACTAAACAATGTCAGGTTATGCACAGATGAGGAGGAGATCAAGTTAAAAAAAAGCTCCAAAATGGTTGAGACAGGTAGTGTGAATCGGGAATTACAGAGAAAGGGCGATTTGGACTTTGTGCACTTTGGTGATAGATAGAGAACAGCAGCCGACATTTGTAAAAGGATTGTTTAAACAATGTTGAGCTATAAAACGATTTATCCTCATGTTATTGTTTTCTTCAGTGCAAACCTCTGAGGTCAATGCAGGACAGTATGCTCTTAAGCTCGACATCAATACGGGAATGACGTTGGCACGCTGATCAATGCATATAGACCAACGAGGTGGGCAGCTGCAACATTGAAAAAGATCTGGATATCCTTATCACCAATCAGTGAAAGCAATATTGCAGGAAAAGAAAGCAATAAGGATGATAAATGGTGTTGACCTTCATTGTCATCAACCCTCCACCACCACCGTCGTTTCTTACCTTCGAGCAAATGACTCCAGTTCTCCACGAATTCCACATTACCTTAATTTCCTAACAGACTATCATGTGGGAAATTGTCAAACACATTACTGAGTTCCATGTTGCCAATATCCGTTGCTGTACCTTCATCAATCTTCTTCATCATTTCCTTAAAAACTTCAATGAACTTCGTGACACACGATTTTCCACGCACAAAGCTCTGATGACTATCCCTAAGCACTCCTTTGTTTTCCAAATACAAATAATTCCAGTCCCTCAGAATATACTCCAAGAGCTTGCCCACACTGACGTCAGGTTCACCGTTGTGTTATTTCCTGGCATTTCCTTATCACCTTTCCGAAATAATGGTACGACATTAGCCAACCTCCAATCTTTTGCCACCGCATCTGTGGCTATCCATGATGCAGATATCTCATTAAGATGCCCAAATAATCAATTCCTCAGCATTCCAAGGGGTTTAGGGTTACAAATGATCAGGTTCCGTGCTGTATCCTCCTTTGTGCATTTTAATACTGTAACTCTTCCTCTTCTTGAGACTAGACACTTCCCAAGATATCATTATTTATTTTCACAATTTATTTGGATTCCATAAACCTCTCCACAACAAATATTGATATGAAGTATTCATATAGTAACTCACCGAACATCGATGGTTCCACAGATAGGTGGATTTGTTGTTCTCTCCCCAATTACTCTTTTGCCCTTACTGCATTTGAAGAATCCCTTTGGATTTCCCCTGAAACTATTGACTGAAGGTTTCTCTGGTTTTCATTTGCGCCCCCCACCGATTTCCTTCTTGCGTATGAGCCTGCTGTCATTGTACTCCTCAATGGATTCAACTGATCACTGCTCTCCAAACATGTCATATGCTTCTTTCTGTTTCTTGACCAGAGTCTCTGCTTCTAGTCATCCAAAATACCTCACAATTGCCAACATTGCCCTCCTCCTGAACAGTAATGTAATGCTGCTAGACTTTGTAATCTCGTTTCTGAAGTTATCCCATTATTATGCATATAATCTCTCCAAAGTAGTTTTTAAAAGTGGTTCGCCAAAACGACCATTATTGGCCCTAACAAATTTTGTACATTAATATTTATGTCAGGACAATTCTTCTGCATATCGCTTTTAGAGCCGAAAGGTACTACATAACAAGGTCAAGACTTCCTGCAACAAGCACGACAGGCTGAATGGTCTCCCCTTGTCACTTTCTTTCAGAAAGATGGTGACAGACTGTTACCCCGGTTCCGGAGAAGCACATGCAATGATCTAAATTATGTCTAAATGTTACGATACGATTTGAAAACAGGGCACTTCACAATAGGTGCAACATTACATGATGAGAAAGTGATGTCTGCAGATGCTGGAGATCAGAGCTGAAAATGTGTTGCTGGAAAAGCGCAGCAGGTCAGGCAGCATCCAAGGAACAGGAGATTCGGGGACGTTTCGGGCATAAGCCCTTCATCAGAATGAAGGGCTTATGCCCGAAACGTCGAATCTCCTGTTCCTTGGATGCTGCCTGACCTTCTGTGCTTTTCCAGCAACACATTTTCAGCATTACATGATGTCAATAGGCCATAAATATCGTTACCGTGATTTATGATCTCTGCAGCTGGTTTCTTATAAACAGGGTGGAAAATGCACCACTCTGCAGGGGCATGGCACTATTCCCCTATAAAAGCACGAAGGATTAAAAACATTGAAAGATTTATGGTCCATCCTTCAAAAGCTTTCATCCATTCCATCCATACCCCCTCAGTAAATGTTTCCTTTTATTTTGGCGTGAAAAGGGATGAAAGGAAGGGGTTAACTGAAGTTGTTTGTATACTGGCTGTGATTAATGAGAGTCTCCAAGGATTCAAATCATCCCAGTGGAGGGTTTACATATTTTAATGAAAACTGCTCTTCATTCACAGTGTTTTACCAAAAAATGAGTAAGACCCACTAAAGCACAAGCAGGAACCAGCAGCTCCAGAGAGAGGGAAAGGACAGATAAGAATCTTACAGAATTACACTGGAGTGTTCCAACAATGGTTCAGAATCTGAGTACATTATACCGGAATGTTCCAACAGTGGACAGGGATTTATTGTGGGATATCTGGGCTCTGTCTACATATTACGATTATTTTCCATTGTCAGAGCGGATTGCATATATACTTTATATTATTCAATATATTTATTATCCAATCCTGGCTATCGTTGGTGTCCCTGGTAAGTCTTACTTTTCTTTCATTAATTACATGCACCGTTTGTGAACACAATGCTGTTATTTTCATTTACTCGACTCTCCTTGCTGCTGCTCCTGTACCAGTTGAGAGTCTGAATCCAGATATTCACTCCTCTCTCTCTCTCTCTCTCTCTCTCTCTCTCTCTCTCTCTCTCTCTCTCTCTCTCTTTCCTTCTGGCAGAGTACCTTCTGTGTCTCTATGTTGACATATTCAGTTTCAGCTGTGAACCACGATTAATTGTATCACTGCCCTTGTTGTTTGAATATTGTGAGTGTGGAGCTTACTCTCCCCTGTTCTGATTACAAACATCATTTTCTTACTCTTACTCCAATTTCGAGCCAATATCTGAGCCTGAAAGAGACAATGTGCAGCTGTGGTGATCGCGTTGACCATGAACGGATTCCTGCGACCATGACTGACCATTCTAATTGTCATTCATTACAACTCCAGAATACATTTCACTGGCTCAGCCTATCTGGGACATTGACCTATGAAATACAGTCTTACTGATGTCAATAATCTGCTCCTGACAATTCCATCATCAAACCTGCAGAAGCAAATCTGGGTTGACACTCCATGGCTCGTATCTGAAATCGCATCAAAATTTGATCCATCCATTATTCTTGTGCTCAGTGATTTATATTGCTATTGGGATTCGTAATGTCATTATTTTAATATTCATAAACATGACATCATATCTGACTGTCAATATCTCCCTTGTCCGTTACCCAAACCCCTGTCAGTTACCCATAATAAAATGGATTTCCTCCATGGGTGTACTTTGCCCGACAATGACTTTCACATCTACCACCGCCTCAGAAACAGATGCATGCACACATAAAGAGCCTTTCCTTGAGCTGGTACATACAGATGCAGACATAGATTTGCGGGAAACCCAATTACTGTCATTTGCAGTGTGGGCTGCAAATCTTCACCTGTTTGGCAGATATCTAGTTCACCTATCACAGCAATATACTGACAAAGTTTTGAAATACTTCGAATGTTGGACACAAAGCTTGGTTTACTGACCAATGCACTAGCACTGTCTGTACAGCTGTCTGTGCTTGTCTGTTACGTTGTCTCAGTTTCTGCTGCCTGCGCTGGTTCTGTGAGGCAGTTTCAGAATGTGGTGTGAGGTGCCACATCAGTTGACCTGGCAAAGCCTTTTTTCAATGTTCTCATTCTTTTGAATTAAACCGTCCTAAAAATAATACCTCTGCCTTTTCTTTCGGCTATATTTCCACAACATGTTCTCAGTTAATGACTTGTTTGTTTCAATTTTTTCGTGATGATCCCTGTCCCTCTGTATTTTTCCCTGGTCATGGTATCTGAGTCACATCTTTGAAAATTGTTGGGTGCCAGTCCTCTGAACGCCTTTGTTGGTCCCTCCCAGCTGATCGTGCAGATAGCAACGGGGATGACCCCAAGTATTATTGTACAGGACAAGGTATCTAACTTGAAGCTGAGTGGCTTCTGTCTGACTTTTGTTATTGAAACGTTAATGGAGGTGCTGGGGATGGTTTGCTTGAGGTTGTGCTATAATTTGACTCAGGCAATTGCGGGGAACTGAGGATTTTGTAACTCAACTCTTGACGGCGCATGAGGACTGTACTTACGTCATCAGGGTCTGCAACATGAACAAGTGAAGCAGAGGCGCTGAGAGGCGAAGTTTTGAAACAATGGAGTGAGAGCGTATGGGGAGAGGGCTCTGCTGTATCTGTCTGTGTCTTAAACAGACACACTCTCACTCTCCCTCTTACACACACTCACACTTACACCTCTCACACACGCACACAAGCCCATATATTCAAATATTTGGTGTCAATATATATTTGCCAATTTGTACTTTCAGAAAAAATATATTTTGTTTTAAACCATAAAATATATAGACATCATATAATGTGACATTTTATGAAGTTCTACTTTGGAAATATAACGGGTTTGATTCCAGTTGAAGACACAGACAGACTCAAAATCAATGCTCACGCCTACAATACATTGCCTGACCAGAAGGGTCCCCTCCTTTACATCGATAACACCGTAAGTTATCTCCAGGCAGTGATTTGACATAAATTATGAAATTTGCATTCTGATATATCAAGAACTACACCTCCATTCTCACTGACTAAAGACGTTAGAGCCATCTTACATGTATTGAATCTATGTGCATAATTTGCATGACCATTTGATCTTTTCCTAATAGGTTTTCTGTCTCTGGTTTTCATTTTCACTAACACCTGATGAAGGTGCAGCGCTCGAAAACCTAGTGTTTACAAAAATCTCTTTGGATAATAACCTAATGTTGTGTGTTTTTTTTGACTTTGTCCAAGCCAATCCAACACGGGTACCTCGATATCATGGCGTTAATTGTTGAGCCAATCATCTCTCCAACGTTTTTTTTTAAGCAACGGGGTGGCGGGGGTGGGCGCTTGTATTACATGGCCATCATTTGTGGGGAACCTTATACCAATGCCATCCGGATGTCCAATTACACTGTATCTATAGGATGTCTTTTCTCCACTTTGTTTGACAAATTTATACATGCACTCCGGCAAAAATTCATATTCGACTTATCCTTTTTAAAATCATGATAACTGTGATGGATTTCACTTGGGCTTTGACAACCCCCTATTATTAATCTTTTTAGTAACAGGTTTCAACAAAAGCTTCAATTCCAATAGTTTGCTCTCTGCTTTATATTCCCTTGTGGAGTTGGTTATTCGAAGTGTTTACATTTCTATAATCTCTACATTCCCAATTCATTTCCTGTGTAATAGACGCAAAACGCTCAAAGATCTGCTTCGATTTCTGGGCACAGGCATGAGTGGCTGAATGGATTCATTTTTGTCGTGGCTTACTTCATTTGCTGAATGTACTCTTGGTGTTTCGACATTGTAGTCTCGATACTCTGAATATCCTGCTCCTTTTCCTGACCAAGCTGCTCAAGATCTGAATGTTCTCCTCGTGTTGTTGTGGAGACATTTGGGGATTTACAGAATCTTTCTGCTGTGGTGCAACATTTCAAGAGTCTCAAGTGATGTCTCAAATATGTCCAGAGCAGGCTTGAGAACCTGAACATTCTCTTCCTACATCGCTGAAATGAGTTTCAGAAAGTGACTGTTTTGTTCCTGTTCCAATTCAACAGAAATGAGATTGAATTATCTCCTTATGTTTACGTAAAAAAAACTCAACAAGCTTCACGTTTATTCTGCTGTTCTTGTGCAACACACTCAATGGAGGAAATATCCTTGCCCTAATCTGACAATTTCCCCTCACTGTGTGCCTTCTTCCAGTTATTGTCTTGCATCATTGAGAAGGCTGAATGGTCTCATTCTTCTGTTGTGTATCAGGATACAAGTGCTGCATGGACTATTATGGGTACTATGTTGTAGCATCGATTGGCTAATTGTCTTCTACCTGAAATACTTCATGAGGATACAGGAATTGAATAGCATCCTCCTTACCTGCTGCAACAGGGTTTCTCTTTCTGTTCCAATGTTCCAGGCTCGATATCTGAATTGGACTCCTCAGTTTGCTGTGTAATTTCCTTCTATTGGTGAGCTTTAAAACAAAGTCTTGTTATCGTTGTAAATTTTAATTCGTGTTGCATCAACTTGCCAATCTCTCTCTCATCCGATAACATGACGTATCGCTTCGTTGGTTGAAGGGCCATCTCATTGATCACAGATATCCGGGGTTCAATCCTCAGAGGTGCCAATATCTCACATGAGCAAGTTCTTGCTCAAACCTCTCTCAACCCCATCTTGCTGTTCCATCAGGATGTTGATTCCACTTGGCGATGTAGAAAGAGACAGATATTGACTCAACGTGATTCCTGTGTTTCAAGGAAACAGTGCTTCCATTCCTGTTCCATGGTTTTGATCCCAGACAGAGAATTTTGTGTTTAGTTCAAATGATAGCTCACTGGATATATCACTCCTCTGTGGTGCGAGAGATGCAGCAATACCCTCAGGAGCTGGTAGCAAATGTCGCTCATGGATTCAGTTCAATTTGGTAGCGTGGCTGAATTGACTAAGGTGCTGGATTTAGGCTTTGGTATCAAAGTAGGTGTGGGTTTGTAATCCATTGCTATCACTTATGGTGTTAGTGTGTTAAGTTGCATCATGTTCCGGGTGAGTTCTGTTCAAGTTGAACGCAACAAAATATAAGCTGTTTCGTACAAATCGATCTGTGATGCATGACAGCACAGAAGCGTCAGAATATGAAGTTATCACATTCACGTCATATAGGAAAGTTTCCCTTTCCGATACTGGGCAGAAACAAGGCTTTGCTGATGCTTCAATGTGCAGGAGAGTTCGTTCGTCCACGCAGGGTTGCTCGGTGGTTAGCTCGTAATGTCAGAGACCTGAATTCAATGCCAGTCGGGGATCACTGACTGTGTGGAGTTTGCATATCCCCGTCTTGTCTGCGTGGGTTTCCGCAAGGTATTCCAGTTTTCTCCCACAGTGCCAAGATGACCAGTTTATGTAGATTGGCCAAGATAAATTATCTAAATTATCCGGGGACATGCAGGCTGGGGACATTAACCATGGAAAATGCAGAATGACAGAGATTGGTAGGGTGTGTGTGCTGTGGAGGATTAGTGTGAAGTACATATGTCAAGAGCCTCGTTACAAACTGTTGTGATTCTATGATGAATATGTTACTTTCGGAAATCCTCTGAGGCAATAACCTCTGAGTTAGTTCCAATGCCCTTTCAGTAGTGAGGGGGTTAAATCTGTACAAACTGCTCCAATTGTGATTCATCACGATCGTGTACAGCAGCAGTAACATTGTACCATCCTACTGAAAGGTTCTCAAAGTTTCGTGCAATCTCAGCTGTTTGGAGGAACAGATACCGTTGTTGACAGATCATTGTCCTCCCCGACTCCACCAGAGTAGCAAGCGATCAGGTGAAAAAATGTCACAATGACATTTGAGAAGAAGAGATTAGATGTTGCAACATGATATCAATACTGAGATCAACCTTGCCAAACACCTTGCATGAATCGACTACTAATCTCCCAGAGCCCACGTCACTCAGATTCCACTGAATCTGCTGAGGTGGAGATTAGGATCAGCATGAAAACACAAATATGGACAGAAGTTAAAAAGTAAAGTAAAAACTGCAATGCGAATGTTGCGCATGTTACAAAATAGGAAATTAGATCTACCAGATTCTGGGCACTGCAGAAATCATGAAGCAATTCAATCTGCGTCAAACCTGCATTAAACCGTGGGAATGCTAATGCTCGGAGAAATGGATATCACTAGCATGTGTGAAATGGTTTCCTTTAACATGATGTTGAACATCAAGTTTCAGATTAGGCTGTTTTGGAATCAGTACTGTATGATCAAAAGAGCGTATTGAAAACTTTGCTGTAAAGAAGCTATTGGGGATAGTGAATTTGACATAACAATAGACAATAGACAATATGTGCAGTAGTCGGCTATTCTGCCCTTCTAGCCTGCACCACCGTTCAATATGATCATTGCTGATCATCCTTAAACAGTATCTTGTTCCCCGTTATCTCCATAACCATTGATTCCACTCTCCTTGAGAGCTCTATCCAACTCTGTCTTAAATGAAGACAGAGACTGGGCCTCCACTGCCCTCTGGGGATGAACATTCCACATAGCCACCACTCTCTGGGTGAAGAGGTTTCTCTTCATCTCTTCCCAAAATGGTCTACCCTGTATTTTTAAGCTGTGTCCTCTTGTTCGGCACTCACCCATCAGCGGAAACATGTTTCCTGCCTCCAGAGTGTCCAATCCTTTAATAATCTTATCTGTCTCAATCAGATCCCCTCTCAGTCTTCTAAAATCAACGGTATACAAGCACAGTTGCTCCAGTTTTTCAGCGTAAGGTAGTCCCGCCATTCCAGGAATTGACCTTGGGAACCTCCGCTGCACTCCCTCAATAGCCAGAATGTCTTTCCTCAATTTTGGAGACCAGAACTTCCTACAATACTCCAAGTGTGGTCTCACCAGGGCCCTGTACAGCTGCTGAATCATCTCTTTGCTTCTATGTTCAATTTATCTTATTTTGAAGGTCAGCATGCTATTAGCCTTCTTCACAATCTGCTGTACCTGCATGCTTACCTTCACTGACTGGTGTACAAGAACACCCAGTTCGCTTTGTACTGCCCATTTACCTAAATTGATTCCATTTAGGTAGTAATCTGCCTTCCTGTTCTTGCCACCGAAGTGGATAAGCATACATTTATCCACATTAAACTGCATCTGACCACTCATCTAACCTGTCTAGGTCACCCTGTAATCTCCTAACATTCTACGCACATTTCACCCAGACACCCAGCTTAGTATCATTGGAAAAATTGCTAATGTTATTACTAATACCATCTTCTATATCATTAATATATATTGTAAAAGTTGTGGTCCCAGCACTGATCCCTGCGGTGCCCCACTGGCTGCTGCCTGCCCTTCTGAAATGGAATTGTTTATCACTACTCTTTGTTTCCTGTCAGCCAACCAATTTTCAATCCAAGTTGGTACTTTGCCACCAATACCATGTGCCCTAATTTTGCTCACTAACCTCCTATGTGGGACTTTATCAAAAGCTTTCTGAAAGTCCAGGTGCATTACAACTACTGGATCTCCCTCGTCCATCTTCAGAGTTACATCCTCAAAAAATTCCAGAAGATTAGTCAAGCATGATTTCCTCTTCATAAATCCATGCAGACTCTGACTTATCCTGCTACTACTATCCAGGTGTGTCGTAATTTCATCCTTTATAATAGAGTCCAGCATCTTTCCACCACTGAGGTCAGACTAACTGTTCTATAATTTCTTTTTTCCTATCTCCCTCCTTTCTTCAAAAGTGGTACAACATTTGCCACCCTCCAATCCGCTGCAACTGATCCCGAATCTATCGAACTCTGGAAAATAATTGCCAACGCATCCATGGTTTCTTGAGCCACCTCCTTCAGTACCCTGGAATGTAGACCATCAGGACCCGGGACATATCAACCTTCAGACCTAACGGTCTCTCCAACAACAATTCCTGGCAAATAAAAATTCCCTGAAGTTCAGGTCCTTCAGCTACTGTTACCTCCGGGAAATTACTTGTGTGTTCCCCCGAGAACACAGTTCTGAAGTACCAATTCAATTCGTCTTTCTTCCCCGTAATATATTCCTCTGTTTCTGTCTTCAAGGTCCCAACGTCTGAACAGAAAACTGATTTTTTTTTCAATTGCAAGTGCCTAAGTCACGGAAGCCAAGAAAGTATGAAAAAGGTGATGGCTTCAATAAACTGAAAATGGACATGAAAAAGGTTTCAAAAAGACAGGCAATGACCGTTATTTGCAGAATCATTCCAGAGTATAAAGTATGCATACATCCCCTCATGGTTCAAATAGCAAAAGAGAAAGGCGACGGAATGATGGTTAACAATAAAAGCTTAACATTTTATTAGATCTGAGGAAGTGGCTCAGAAAAAAATCCCTGTATTGTTGATTCAGCGAAATTTAGGACACAACAAAGAAGGGTCAAGAAATGATAAGGAAATCAAAGAAAAGAAAACAGTGATACAGAATAACAAGAAGTATAAATACTGACGAAAAGCTTCGAACAATACTTGAAAGGAAAATAAAAGCAAGGTCATATGTGCAACAGTGAAGGTGTGGACAGGATTTTTTTTTAAGTGAATACAAAAATGACAGAAAAAGTAAACATTTAACTGTGTCTGTCTTCATGGAGGAATATCGAGAAAATCTCCCATAAATAACATATGACCCAGGGACCTGTGTAACTAAACTCAATCATTTATGCCAGTGACGTGGTAGAAATTGGAAACAAAGCTTTATTGAGTATTGATAAGTCTGAAGGACGAATACACTTGATACCGGAATACCAGAGCAAACAGAAATCGACATAATGATTGCCTGGAAGATCATGCATTTTTCCAAATTAAAACTAGAAGGATATAATCGCATTCCAATGGATGTAAAAGGGTAGGAAAGGTTGAGTCGAGAACGACAGACTAGTGATCTTGTCATCTACATGAGGGAATGTGTTGGGATCTATTATTAGTAAATGCAGTTTGGACACTCAGTGCTCGTTGAACTGTGTGGCACTGGAAAAGTAAGGGACGTCATGCAGCATCCAAGAAGCATGAGGGACGACCTTTCGGCCATAATTATTTCATCTGGAATGTGGTCGGCGTGGTGTCCAGATAAAGAAAATAGGGTGTGGGGATGAAGCTGGGGTAAGGTAGCAAGGCAAGTGATGTGTAGATACAGTGACAGTGACTGGTGGAGAAGGCAGGTGGAATAGACGATGGGCGCGGTGGCAGGTAAAGATAGCCTGTCAGCCTTGTTCTGCTTCCATCCCATATTCCTGATGAAGGGCCTCTACCCGAAACTTCTACGCGCCTCCTCCTCGGTTGCTGCCTCACCAGCTGTGCTTTTCCAGTATCACACTTTTCGACTCTGACTCTCAAGCATCTGCGGTCCTTACTTTCAACTAGAAAATGAAAGCAAACTTCAAGAGAATGATTGCCTGTTAATGAGAGGGAAGTCATAGTTTACATTCTTCTTGTTTGAAGACATCTCTTGTAGACATCAACAAATAAGAACTTGTAGATGTGGTATAGTTGAATGCTCGGTGAGAGTTTTTAGGGAGTTCACACCGTAAGTTCGTAGTAAAACTTTACAGAAAAGGATGTTGAGAGGAACTTATGCAAACATAGTATGTAAAATTTAGATTTTCCTTCGTTTAAAGGGTATCACGACATAGATGATGAAGAGTCATCTCGACTCAACGTTAGCTTGCTGTCTCTCCAATTATGCTGCCTGTCCTGATGAGGTCTCCGGCAATTGTTTTCTTTTCAGTACAGATTCCAGTATCTGCAGTACTTTGCTTGCACAAGAAGTATAAAGACCCTGCGCCAGTTTCACAGTGTGTTGGTGAGAGGGTAGCTTAGCATTGTGTACAGTGATGATTTTCTGATATAAGCAAGTATATACAGATCACATATACAGAATGGGCATTCTCCAGTTTAATGCTGCAGATTCGAAGATTGTCCGATGATTCTATGTCTGTGTTCACTGGAGTTTCAACGAATGAGAGGTGATCACAGTGAAACATTGAAAATGTACATCAGTGGAGACTGACTAACACCGGAACACTGATAAAGTGCAAGCAGGCAAAGTTCAGCGGAATTCCAGGATTTTTCACAATTGCAGCAACTAGAAAAATATTATCAGAGAACAATTACTGTTCATTAGAAATCAAGCAGGCAATCTGTGTGTGAAGCTCGTAAACATTGATACATTGTTACACGAAAGCTTCACACCAGGTTTGTTATGGAGAAGGATTATGCATGTCAAAAATTCGACAAGATTGACTGTAAAGCTCTTAAACACAATTATATAAAATGGGAGCAGGAATGGTTGATTTTGTCTGGTATAAAATTAAACAAATCCCCAGGACTGAATGAGTTTTCTCCCCATGCTGCTGTGGGATGCAAGAAAGGAAAGACCATGGCACTTACCAGGATGCTGCCTGGAGTGGAAGACATGTCTTCAAAAGATATGTTCAGGGAGCTAGGGTTTTACTCAAGGAAAAATAAGAAGGATGAGAGGTGGTTTGATAGAGGTTCAGCACAGGCATAGATGGAGTGGATAGCTAGAGACGTTTATCCTTCATGTAAATGGCTACCAAAATGGGACATAATTTTAATGTTTTTGGAGGACGGTTTAGGGGATATGCCAGAGGTAGTTTCCTGCACAGTGAGTTTTGTGCGCGTGGAATTCACTGATCACAGTATTAGTAGGGTCAGATTCATTAGTATCCTTTAAACGAGTACTGGATAGTACATGCAAGATAGTAAAATGAAGGGTGGGTTGCTTCGTTTAATCTGAGAGACGGATATAAGGTCGTTAAAACATGGATGTCTGAAATGGCTGTCCTGTGCTGCACTGTTCAATGGTCAATGTTCTATGTTCAAACGTTTAAGTAGAATCTGGTCACAGGAGATGTGCAAGAAGAATCCAGAACACCCTTTAGATGAAGGGTGGTGGAGATAGAACAGGCAAGTATAGACCAATGAATATCAGATCAGTGTTCGGGAAACTACTGGAGAAAACAGAAAAGTAGAATCATGTTCTCCATTTGAATAGGCAATGCAGAATCAGGAATAATCAGCATGAATTTTATCCGATGGACGTCGTGCTTAATAAAAGTCATTGTATTATTTTTGGAGTGTTTTTGCTTTCGTATGTGGTTCTCAGCAATACCTTTGATAAAGCCCCACAGAGTTTCAAAACAAGTTACATACAAAATCTTCTTAGTAGCAGGAGACAGTGATAAATGATGTGTCGCTTATTAGTTACAGTAATCATCAATAATATAGACTGGAAGATGGAGGGGGTGGTTGAGTGCGACATGTAAGTTTGAGTTTAATCTAAAGATTTCCGATGTGTTTGGCTGTGAAGAGGACTGTTTTCTGTTACTGGAAGATATGGAAGGATAGGTCAGGTGGGCAGGATAATGGAATGTAACCATATGAATATGAGGATATGCACTTTGGGAATAGGAACCAGACAGTGGATTCCTCAAAGAAGGGGGGCACCATTGAAATCCCAGAGTATGCTTTACCACAGATCCCTGAATGTGACTAGACAGGATAATAATTCATCTAAGAAGACACACAAGACTCCGCACATAGCCTTTATTCATTGAAGCACAGAGAGCAAGAGCTAAAAAGAATTTAATTTCCCCACAGGCGGAATGCTGTGTGCTGTTTTGGGCGCCACACTACAAGAAGAATGCAATTGCATTAGAGGGGGTACAAAGGGAATGAACAGTCATGTTCCATGAGATGCAGCATATCACCGATGAAGAGAGGCTTTAGAAGCTCGGATTGTCGGCTATAGAGCAGAGTAGCTGAGGGGGACGTGATTCAGAAGGATAAGATTACAAGGGGCATAGTCAGACTGAGTATATGCGAACTGCGTATTTTTTGTTGTTAAAAAAATACAAGGAAGCACACATTTAAAGTGAAGCTTTTTCTGTTTTAGAGAGGTTTTGCAGGTTGTTTTTCCAACAAGGAGTGTTGCGAGCTGAAATGTATGTCCTGAGAGGAGCATTGCCACGGTAACGTCAAAATTGTTAAAAAAAAACACTTGGACGTGCACGTGAAGTAAAAAAAAACAGTCACAGCTCCGGGCTTCTTGTCAGAAAGTGAGAGTAATATAGACCGTGCTTTATGGCTGAAGATACATTGTTTATGGCTCTTTGATTGTCCGGTTATGGGAGGTCAATCATCGAACATGAGAACATATACCAGAGAAAAGTACAGCACAGAACAGGCCCTTAGACCCACAGTTCTGTGCCGAGATTTAATCTTAATGCAAAATATAATAATTTAACCTCTGCACCCCTCAGCTCGCTGATATCCATATGCATGTCCAGCAGTCGCCTAAACGTCCTTAATGATTCTGCTTCCACGACCGCCCAAGGCAATGTATTCCATGCATCCATAACTCTCTGCGTGAATAACCTACCTCTGACGACTCCTCTATACTTCTTTCCTAATATCTTAAAAAAATGAACCTCATACCATTCAATCCTGCTCTGGGAAAAGGTATCTGACCACTAAAGACCTATTCCTCTCATTATCTTGTATACCTCGATCAGGTTTCCTCTCTTCCTCCTTCTCTCCAGGGAGAAAAGTCCGAGCTTATTCACCCTCCCTTCATAAGACAAGTCATCCTGCCCAGGCAGCATGCTGGATTTTTTGCAGCATCTCCAAAGCTTGTATATTTCTTTCATATAGTAGGGTGAACAGAGCTGTACACAATACTCCAAGTGTGGTCTCACCAGAGACTTATAGAGCTGTGGCAAAACTTCGCGGATCGTCAACTTGATCCCCCGTTAATGAAAGCCAAAACACCATGTGCTTTCTGAACAACCCTATTCACTTTGATGCCAACTTCGATAGAACTATGTACTTGCACAACTTGATCCCTCTATTCCTCCACACTGCCAAGAATTCTGTCTTTAATTCTATATTCAACATTCGAGTTCGACCTTCCAAAATGTATCACTTCTTATTTATCCAAAGTGAATCAATCTACCATTTCTCATCCCAGGCCTGCATCCTGTCAATGTCGGTCTGTAGTCTGGAATAGCCCTCAACGCTATCAACGACAGCTCCAACCTTTGTGTTATCTGCAAATTTAATAATCCACCCCTCAGCCTCCTCATCTAATTCATTTACAAAAACTACAAAGAGCAGAGGCCCAATAATAGATCCCTGTCGGACCCCACGCGTCACTGACCTCCAGGCAGAATAATGTACATCTAAAACCACTCAGCCATCTGTCACCCAACCAATTCTGAATCCAGAGAGCTAAATATCCCTGAATTCCATGCATTCTAACTTTATAAATGAGGCTACCATGAGACTCATTCATTTCAGCAAGGCATTTGATTCGTTCCTCTGGTAATCCTTGAGAATCTTAAGACAGGAATTGATGCGTGGCTCAAACGTGCATTAAGAAGTGGTATAAGATGGGTCTGCCAATGGGAAAGTCAAGATAAAACGCAGCTTCCTTTCAGACTGAAAGTAGAGAATGGATAATGGAGAACAGGGAAATGGCAGTACTATGGAGCAACTGCTTCAGTCCTGTTCAATGAAGATGCAAAACAAAAGAAAACAAAAACGTTCTCAGCTATATTAGGGAAACCAATGCTGGTGAGAGGGAGGGAAAGAATGAAACTTATAGGCATAGAAAAGTTAAAGCCGGTTCACAAGATGTGAATCATATCTGAGAGACTGACTGGTACGTGCATTACAGAGAAGCAAAGAATGAAATACGTTTGGATTTTTGGAATGACTTTTGAATAGGCCAAAGCCTATTGTACAATGTAATATCTATTGATGATTATGGTTAATATTTCGACATAGTTGTAGAATTGTACAGCTGGCAGAAATCAGTGAGTAGGAATAAAATATTGAATTTTTGGAGTTGAAAACACATGTGATACGATAGGGATTGATACCTAGGTCCTAGCTATTCCTGAAACATCACAAAAATTTGGTTGAGGGAATTAAATGCAGTATAGATTTATACTATAGATACTTCAAGGTGATTAAACAAATGGAGTGAACTAGAAAACACGAAGAAAATGAAATGCAATGTGGATAGCTGTGACTTTGGACACTCTGGTGGTAAATAGAGAACGGCAGCCTACCAATTTAAAAGGGGTTGGCTGACCAGGGTACATTGGCCAACAAGTGGGCAGCCGTAACACTGAAAATTATCTGGATCTCTTTGTACAGAAGTCACTGAAAGCAATATTGCAGGAACAGAATGCAAGTCGGAACGTTAATGGTGTTTTCACGTTCATTGTAAGGGGGATTGAGTCCAGGAGTAAGAGTGTCGCCTGCAGCTGTACAGGGCGTCGTGAGACTCATCACAAGCATTGTGCAGCATTGTGTGCATTTTTGGTCTCCTTACCTAATAAAGGGCAAACCTGACATTGTGGGAGGGCAGGGAAAGATGACGAGACTGATCTCTGAGATGGCAGGTT